>NC_051180.1:39418539-39718539 GCF_013339695.2 Rhipicephalus sanguineus | reverse complement strand
TCGTTGGTAGTAGTTTCAGATCTTGTGCCTTTTCTGTTTGTTTGACGTATACGGCCACACCACCTGCAGGACGCTCTTCATTATCGATGCACACGACTGGAACGTATCCTTTGATATACGGTATTTTGGCGTTCCACGTCTCGGTAAGACAAAGAACGTCCACCGCAGTAAGTATGGGGTCCCGTTCCACATCGTCTACGTGGGCATGCAAAGTTCCAACGAAAGCAGTTTCCTTTCACCCATTTTATTTACATTCCTCCTGGCTTCTTCTACCTCTTCTTTTCCGCCTTCTCCAACCAATTCCTTTGGTTCCTTTGGAACTATACTACAGCTAGCACCATCTAGCGATATTATATATATATATATATATATATATATATATATATATATATATATATATGTGTGTGTGTGTGTGTGTGTGTGTGTGTGTGTGTGTGTGTGTGTGTGTGTGTGTGTGTGTGTGTGTGTGTGTGGACCGAGTGCCACCAACGCCATCTAGTGAGCACTTCACGAACTAGAGGTGGCTACTACAAACAAACAAACGGAGGATGGACAGACCGACGGCATAAGGAGCTTCGCCCCTAAAAGGGGTGGTATTCTCTGTGGAGCTCACTTTAACCATAGTCCCTCAATACTTTTTACTGGTCACGAAACTTCCCCGTCACTCTATGGGAGAGCTTTGTGTGCCGCCAACTTTGACCGCGGGGCGTCGCCACCAGTGTTAGGGGGGCACCCGCGGCACTCGTCGAAGCAGTCGGCGAGGCAACGGCGTGGTGTGTTTGCTTTTGTGTGTCGTGCTGTATCGCGTGTGTGCGGTGCTTTCTGTGCGTCTTATCGTATTCAAACGTGACGAATACTTAGCGGCAGCGTGACTAACGATGCAGAAGACGTCCTGCGTGCCGCACGGCCGCTCCGGCGAACAAGGTGCTCGTCAAGGCCAGCGCGGCGATGGCGTGCTGTGTTCGCTTTGTTTGCGTCGTTTTATCGCGTGTGTGCGGCGTTGTGTGTGCCTGTGACCATTTTCGTATACGACAAATAGTTAGCGGCAGCTTCACGAACGATGACAAAGACATGCTGTGTGCCGCACTGTCGCTGAAAAAGTATCGTTGTTTGTGTTCCCCAGCGACCCCGAAAGCCGTGAGCAGTGGAAGCGGGCGATACCACGTAGAGAAACGGGCGCATTCTCGTTCAGTTCAACAAACGTTCGAGCATGCAAAAAACATATCTATAACGAGGACATTATTCGCGAAGACGAATGCGTTATAGAAGAGGTTGCCGCGCGAAAGAGTGAAGCTGAGGGCCGGCGCTTTACCTCGATTATTGGAATGTCTCCCGGCTTACTTGGCCAAAAAGAAGCCGGCACCTCGGCAGTTGCCTCACAGGCGGCCGGTCAAGCGTCGTTGGGAGTCTTCGGACGATCCCAGTGGGGAAAATGCTGTGCAGAGGATCCGCGTGGACGTCTCCGACGAATTGGATGCAGTAAATCATGGTAAATATTGCAGTTTTACGCGGCTTGTTCTTCTGTGTTCTTCGGCACGCTGATTATAACGCAAGTTGAGCAAACGTGATGGATTTCGTAAACCTTTGTGTTTTTTCCCTTGTTCTGCAGAAAGTATGCCGACGGTAAACAAGGCTGAGGACAAAGCTTGCAAAACGCGAAACGAAGATCGCGTTTGCGATCGCGAAACGCGATCGCGATACGAATTCTGAGTGATGGTAAGAACAATGAAGGGAGAGGGGGGGGGGGGGGGCTAAGAATTAGGCGATGTAATGAAAATAAGTATTTTGCAGGGCATGTATTGTGATCAGCCTGCGCAATACGTGGGTAATTGGGTATCACTGGCAAATCTTTTCGTCCTGCAATGCGCATAAAGAAACGCAGTTTCGCGCGAACGACGAAGCACTGATAGTAATAGTAATCTATTAGCAAATTATATGAAGTACGCTCCGAAGTTTTCTAGATTGCATAAATTTCAGTTAACATTCGCGCGCCGATCCAATTGGAAAGCGTTACGTCAAGCGCCTGCGGGCGGTCTATAACAGCTATCGCTCAACGACCGTTAACAATTGCGTGATGGAGAACGCTGGCAAAGGTTAATTCTTGTCTCTGTATCTCGGTGCATGAGTCCGTAAGACGTTTGAGATTATGCTTTCTGTGACACTGGCGAGGAAGAACAGCTCACATCATCTCAACAGCTGTCTAGGCTTGTAAGGTTTTGCAATGGCGCAGATTACCCTCAAATAGAGGCACCTATGCTCTAAGGATGCGCGGAAAGTCAGAGCAGCCGTCGCAGCCTTCATGGGCTTGAAAAGGAAATACTTGCTCACCAACGCGGGTATCACGCTCTTCTCATTTGCTTAAGAATGTAACAAAATAGTTGTCGTACTTAACGCAACTACTAAAAAATAATCACCGCCCAAGCGCTCCGTAGAGATGACTAACCAACAAAGCTGAACCGTGCGGCCCCAGTGCTCACCACTTGGTTAATCCCGACAGTTCGTTAAAGTATTTTTCAATTATTGGTTACATCACTCCACAAATTTTAATTGGTGTTCACCTGTTTGCCGCCCGTGTGTTCCCTTCTTCCTATTTTGTGGACCAGTAGTGGTGCTTGCCCAATTTCTGTGGCACATACCCATTCATGATGACGATAGCTATTGCGTACATAGGACCGCCGGATTTTCGTTTCGCTTAGCCGCACAAAGATTCACTTTAAAACACGTTGCTACGATTGACAGCTCAGTAGGGCAAAGACTTCGCTCCAACAAAACGCTTTGTTTCAGACTCCAACACTTCAGAACTTCATCCTTTAACGCGCGTCGGGGAATGAACAGCTTTCGAAGTTGTCGCGGGAGGAATTATAGTGCGTGATGCGGTCGCCCTCAACATGCTTGTTCTGCCTGATAGCTAACAGGTTCAACGTTCGCACACGCACACTTTCTGCATCTCCGTCATCATTATCTTCTGTTCCTGGGGAGTAATACTGAGTTGTGATGAAAAGTAATAAGTGACCGCGGGGCATCGAGCCCGAAACACAAAGCACGCGGCACATGCGACGGCACTTTGTTTGCGCAGGCCCGTTTACTTGAACGCCTTGAGGACACGTATACCGCATCTCGGGAGCATTGTTTTTCGCCATGCTCTCGCAAGTTTTGCAATATTGAGTGGCTTTCTGCCTCACAGACACACAAAGACACACACACACAACGAGCGAATTTGCTTTCCTACGCAGGGCTTAGTTGATTTGCCTGCGTGTCTCTCGTACTGGCGCTTCTTGTGCGAACAAACCCTTTAATTGAAAAGTTCAGTGTTGAAGTCGACGCGTACGAATAAGTAATGTAACGTTTGCTGCAGGAAAAATACCTGCTTTCAGCGTTAGCGCGCTAACGATGCGGTTGATTAATATTCTGGCTTAGAAGATTCAGGACGACAGGTAAGAGCACGTTAGTAATTTAGTCATCGTGTACTTTGTCGCACGTTCAAAGTACTTCGCAAAAACCTGAAGCGCTGTTCGCATACCGCAGAATATGCTGCTAGATTCCGGCTAGTAAAAGCATGAATCCGTAATGGTATTTGCGCTGACAGTGCTACAACAGTTGCAAAACTTTCAAAGTGTGCTTTGTCTTATGGTTAGGTATTTACCAAATAGATACCGAAGGCAGACCTGTGACCACACTGGCCAAGTACAAGCATAAAATAAAAACAAGAAAAGTTCGTGAAAATTGTGCGCTGGCCCCAAGAATACTTCCACTCGTTTTCCACAAGAACAGTGTCAAAATCTACCCTTGTGAACACATTTCACTACGGCTCTCAAGGTCACTGTAATCAGGAATGCCTCAATGGCAACAGCTTCTGGAGAGAACACTAAGCATTACTCGGTGAGCGGTACCTGTGTCTTCTGCCGTCAAACATTTTTCCAAGCTACGTTGAGAGTTAGGGGTACCCGACTTTACTTGAAGGAGGGGGGTATTTCAATCCAACTTCAGTCCAATGATCTGAAACACGTGAGGAAAACCACCACTTATATACTTAGACAAGTTCAGCAACGACACACACTCTACATGAAAATATTTATTTATTTATTTATTTATTTATTTATTTATTTATTTATTTATTTATTTATTTATTTATTTATATGGAGAAAGGACAGCGCTGGTACCAAACAACAACTTACTAGACGTAACCGCTTCTGCTCAGGGCATACAATATAACGTATTCAACGTTGCCTAAATGTTTTCTTCAAACGCATGTTTCAGAGTTCGAAGTCAAGAGTGTGAGAGCCTACGTGGATATGCAGTGCTTACGCCGACGTACTCGGAGTTTTCGCCGAAGGCCTCCGCTTAAATTTGAATTTTCCAGGTGGTTTTATAAAGCGTACCTAAAAAAGTCTGCTTGCTTCTATCTCGACATGATCTACGACGAAGAAAACACTACAAGAAAAAGGTGTTTTGTTTATTTGTATTTTGATTTCAGGGATTCAGAAAAATCACAATAAGCCTCTATTCGCCCCGAGATCGAACAACAGGTGACAGTACTGTCGCCAGGCTAGTGTGGATAGGCGGCCGGCGGCGTGTATACAAATGTACACAGCGGCGCTTCGTTGTGAGCTGCTCGAACTGATTGTCGGCGAATAAAACGCGTTGACTGCAGCCCTCTGGTAATATGTACGTTCTCCATTGCCGAATCGATGCACGAAGCCCACCGATGTTTGCTATTACTTGTGAGAGTAGCGCAACCTGCCAATGAACGGGATGCTCCTCGGCGACAGTCCGCGGTTTTGCACTTTATGACATTTTTTGCTGTCTTATTTGAACGTGTTTAGCTGGTGTCCCGCCTACTACGCAGTGCTGTTGCGCGACTGAACGAATTACGTATTTACTTTTTGCTTATCTGGCTATACCCAACAGCACTTCTTCCATAGCTTGTGTCTCCCCTACTACGCAGTACTGTTGCGCGACTGCACTAATTACGTATTTACTTCTGTCTTACCTGGCTACCGAGCAGGACTCTGTGGGCTGTGTGTGCGAATACGCACCTGTGTTTTTTTTTTTCTTATTCAGCTCTCCATGATATGTAGGGCAGTTGATAATAAATTTAGTCAGAAAACCTACGTGGCTCACAGCGCTTTAGCACTACAAAGATCTTTCACACGTAAGCGCTTGATTTTATTCCAGCAACAGTGTAAAAAGGAAACAGTTCAGCATCAGAGATTTCTTCGATTCATTACCTGCATGAGAATGATGCAACAAAGGAGTGGTTCATTTATCGGGCAAAAGTCAGTTGTTTCGTTTTTTTTTTCCATGCCAATGATGCTCACTGCCTTCATCAATCTATAGCAAGGCCGCACAAAAGCTCAACGTAACTTAAAAACAACAAAGATAAGGTTTTGCGTGAAATTACAACGGTGTGACTGTAAGGCGCACCTTATATATGGATTAATTTTTGACCATCTGCATTCTGTAACGCGAACCTGAATCAAAGTACACCAGTGTTTTAGCACACATGTCGCCCCAGGTTAAAACAGCGCCGGGCAACTCAGTTTTATCACTTCGGTGTCATTGCATTTTTTGTTCTTTTTAGGGGATTATTTAAGTACCAAAGAGTACTTCACTTGTGAAAATATCACTCTGTAGTGGGACCAGGACCGTACAATAAAAGCACACCTTAAGCACAACTAAAGCTCGTCACGTAACTGATAAAAGACAGTCACACAATTATACACCCAGGAACACGTGTGACACGCAAATGCATGGCTTAGAGTCTTGTTTTTGTTTACCACTGAGTCGCTAAAGCACTCCATTCACACGATAGCCAATGCTCCTCATGTTTAGGACGACGCCAACTGCACTTTACGATGTGCTTGAACCACAAAGCGGCACCCACACTGAAATGATATTGGCGACGACGGCCACACAGAGCACTCTCGACAGCTGCACTGACTGATCTTTTTACAATGCATATACAGCCCAGAATGGCTAAATGCTTTTGTACATCGTGGTAGGTACACGTACAAGCATTTAAGAGTGTGCTAACACAACAGACAAACAGCCCTTTGAAGACGTACATGACGTACGTGCCTATGCAAACACGCCGCGGCTAGCAGACGACGCAGGGAGCTATCCACACTAGGCGCGCTTCAGCGAGTAGCCGCCAGGCGGCGACTCCGCTTGATCTCGGGGCGAATAACCGCCTAGACATGCAGCCATAGGCATGCGCACGGGAGGGGAAAGGGCCTCCCCCGCCCCCGGTCACCTAAGGGGGAAAGGGCGCAAAGCCTGCCCTATACTAGGCGGACCTGTGCCGTCGTTGTTTGAAGATCAGGGTTATGCCATGCAGGTTTTTGACAATAATGGCGGGCGAACACCCCTGATGTTGCATTCCAAGAACTGTTTACTTCCCGTCTTTACTCCCGGAAAGCCAGGGACCAAAGTCAGGCCATTGTGAGACGCACGTCATTGCTTCATTTTCATTTTTTCATTCATTGTGGCGCATAGAGGGGGGGGGGGGGGGGCTGCTTTCCTAAAGTTACCAGTATCGCACCCAAAATCGCTGTTTAAAAAACGTGGGTAGAAATTCGTGTGAAGGGGTGTACATATTTAAAAAGAATCGGCGTTAACAAACGTCCTAAGACCATCACTGCAGCATGTGTTAGCCCGACCCATAGAAAAGAAAACACGACATACACGAGGAGATAGGTTAACACTTAGCTGTTTCCTCTTGTGCGCCTTATTTTCTTTTCTTTTATGGGTCGCGGGAATACATGCTGCAGTGATGGAACACCAACTCACCTGAGCGACAACTCTTCTGATCAGGCGACGAACCAATAAGCGCACATTGGCTCAACTTCGGATTTCTATTTGTTGTTCACTTTTATCCTCTTTACCAGGTTCGTTGCCAACCAGCAGACGTCACTACTCACGTTTATTTTTTTGATTATTGAAGTAGAAAATAAATGAGGCAGTTGTTGTCACCATGGCTTGGTGACAGCTACCGCTTTCCACACAGTTGTTAGAATAAAAAAATACGAAATATATATATATATATATATATATATATATATATATATATATATATATATGTATATATATATATATATATGTATATATATATATATATATATATATATATATATATATATATATATATATATATGTATATATATATATATATATATATATATGTATGTATGTAAAACAGGGCACACATACCGTCGCGGTGCAGTCTTCAAACAAATGCCCGAGCACTTTCATTGCTATGTGGGAATTTGCCACGCTTGTTAGGTCATGCCTGTTGGAAAGCAAAAAGACAAAACAAAATGGCACATGAAGTTTTTTGGGCAGCAAGTTTTCTGTATGTAGAAACGGGAAATATTTAAACACCGCGAACACTAGCCTACATTTGATACTTTCGATGTTGCGCGAGAAACTTGAAGATCTTCAAATGGTTAGCTGTTCTGTTAAATGATGATCCTATAAATATCATTGCCCCCCGTGGAAGATAGGGAGTCGTGCTGCTAAGCCCGAGGGGCCGGGTTCGATTTCAGGTCACGGCGGCTGAATTTCATTCGGGAGGAAATGTGAAAACACCCGCGTACTTAGATTTACGTCCGTGCATTCTTGGGGCCCCTTGGACCACGAGAACACTGTTGCAGCTCATATTGAGTCCGACTGTGCATCTCATACGCAGCTAACAAACAGTATAATATGCCTGAAGTATATTATTCCCCAAAGCAAGCGTCCCTTCGGAATAGAGGCCTCAGTGAAACTGTGAATGTATTTTATGTGAGTGTGCATGGCTGCGGGTGTGATATTTTGTTTTTTCATCTCAGTTCGTCGCTTTCATGCTTCACCAAATCCCCGGGAGGCACGTTCTTTCATAAAGAAACTTGCCTTATTTTGCGTGAGATTGAGCCAGAAATCAGGATGAGACTGCCGCTTCGTTTCTTGCTTATTAGTTCGTGAAAAATAAGACCTCTTCTCTGCGTCCAAATAGACATGGTAAGCCCAGGGGTATCAAGAGCCATTGTGCGAACATACTTAGTGCATCTGCGAAGAATTATGTATTCTATGTGCCTTCGGCGGTGCTTGTGACTGACTTGCTTGTCTTCCCTTCTTTCTTTTTTTGAACGAAGAATGAGTTCCAAACGATACCCTGTAAGGAGACATAGGCATCACTAGGACAATTTTCTTCACGCCTCTTGAGCAACAAGATAATTTTTTTTTTCAGCTTAATTCGGTAGTGATGAAAAAGACAGCTTTCGCAATGCCTATATACAGAGCACATGGTTAGCTCAAGAAATGGACAAAACGTGCGAACGGGCCTTTGTCTCGACAATTCTTTTCTTTTTTTCTCGCAGCTTGAAGCGCGTGGCGCCAAACATCGTTTAAAATGCATTAGAAGTTCTGTAGTGTTTGCAAGTCGGACAGGCGGCCTACTTCTAAATCATTACGATAGCGGTCATTAGGCGGTTCTGTTATCTCGCACTTCTCACTTTGTTCCTTGTCGTCCTTCAGTTAAGTCTAAAAAGAAATGCATATAAGCTTCCCTCAGCGAGCTAATTGACAAAGAGGCATTTCTACTTCATTTCTCTCTCGTTTATTTTCTTCGCTTCTTTCTTGCTGACCTTAGGTCCAACACTCCATTACGAAAGCAATTAGGAGTCCACGCTGTCGCATCTGAGATCAGTCGTTTCCATCTCTGGTCGTCCGGAACACAGAAAGTAAACCACTAAGAGCCCCTGAGAGCTTTTTCAACGCGGAGGCCGTGGCCCCTAGTATAGCCTTACTTTCTCGAGTCGTCTAGAAAAGTATTTGTGCCTGCTGGCAAATTACAGGTGTGAGAGGAAATAAAATTAGCTCGAAATTAACGAGCCCACCGGCACAAACATCTATACGACCTTTTTTTGTTCGCTTTTTATTGGAAAAGAAAACTGAAGTACTTCTTTGACCCAAAGAACGAAATACACGTAATGAAATTAATTTATGTGCTACCTCACGGAGCTCCGCAGTTGTAGTTTGGAAGCTGCAGTTCATGTCTTCTTTTTCGCGTGTGTGCAGCAGTCTGTTAGAAAGCGTGCGTGTTTGCAGAATAGTTGTATTATCTGGATTGTCCGTTACTCTAATGAACATGGTTCGTACTCGACATTTCGTAATTGACTCCTTCGGCTAACACATCACAATTAGTGACATCACCAAAGCAGCGGCATCGAAAGAAAACTGAGAAATTAAGACACCGTGGGAGATACCGATGCCTTGAGAGGTAAGGTGACCTGAGCAAACTTGTACGTACAAAATCAGGTAATTTAAGGTCTTCATAGCAATTTAATGTCACTTATGACGTGTTAGCATCAGCTAATGTCAGCCTTATTATATGTAACTCTCACTAATGGCAACTTATGACTGCGAAGGAAGCGACGGAAGGTATCCAGGCTGTGGAATATGAGTTGTCATTCTGCTCTCAATTATCTAGAAGCCCTTTGAAATTATGTACTACCAGTTACAGTAGCTATTGAGCGAAGGACACTGACTTATCGCACATGTGCGTGTGTCGATGTTGTGCAGTTGCACTTAGACAAATACGCATCGTCATTATCCAACGTCAGCTGAATGTTTCCCTTCGCGTGCACGCTGTTGCACAAAGAAGGGCATGACATCCATGTGCAAGTTATGCACTGAAGTTTCCAAAGGAAAGGAGGACCCAGCGCAGTGTAGCCGCAGTAATCCGTATAACATGTCAGCACGCGGAAGACATTTCTTTTTTAGCGCACCTAAACTTTTCATACGGCGTGTTTGCTTGTTTGTAACTTTGTAACAGCTTCCGTGACGGCATAACATTCAGAGTGTAAGGCGCGCTGCAAGAAAGCATTGTCAAAAGCTGCGCGTAATGCGTCATCGTAGCAGCGAGGGCAGACCCCATTTGCGCCAGAACAATAAGTGTCGCTGTGGCCCTCTAAGCGTCTTTTCCTCTTAACCTCTCCTCCTCCTCAAGCGACGCAAGCTGTACGCATAACATGTCTGTCGCCTAACCGCAGTGGCCCTGAAGGACAGGCGCACGTTAATTGAGGCGTGCTGGCAAAACTTTACTATCGCACGTACAACGCCTGCAGTGACTGTCTGCTTTTTGTTTTTTATCTGCTGTCAATCTTGAAGCCGCCTACGCGCTTATCCTGCTCCCTGATTACATACAACGCTCCTTTAGTAGCACACTTCTGGTATACGCACGCTACATTCTTGCCCACGGGATCTCAGCGGAGAATTCGCTCTTTTTTGTTTCCCTTGTGCGAACCACGCTGTGTATTTTCTGCGCACGCCGAGGTTCCCGTCGACACGTTAACGAGGTAAGCAACGCAAGGGGATCGGCGTTACTTGCAGGATGTGATTTCCGTTCAGCTCGTCTGGAATGTTAGCTTCGTTACTTCGGAGACGCTGAAGAGCGTTGGCCTTTCCAGCGAACGGCGAACAAGCCCAACAACGTAGTAATTTCTCCGACACGCGCTGCGCACGGCTCATGACATGATTCAATCTCAGGACCCGCGATTGGCACTCGGAATCCTGTTACCGTAGCGGAGAGGACGTGGCTCGTCGTACGCGTCTCATCTACTCAGGTGTTACGGAGCCCGACAGCTACACACAGTGATTCTCCCTATTCACCTTGGTGCTTCACGTCATCTCGGTGTCGTGTACAAGGGGCGCACCTTATTCATTTCAAGCTATCTACCGCTTTCCCGTGACGTCATGGACGCAGATTGTTAACGACCTGCTGATACAATGAGACTGCTACGACGGCTTCAGAGCAGCATATTCACTGCCTCGGTTAACCTTCTCCAATGTGATAAAAGAAGGCGTGAACTTTGTTGGCTCCTTTGCCTAAATAACGAACAGTACGTACGTGGGATGCACTAGTAACGTTCACGCGACGTCACCAATGTAGTTTCCCACTGTGTTGGTACAGCTTCATGGCGGCTTCAATTTATTTGTGTAAATTTAATTGTTTATTCTATGATAATTAGTGAGAATTAACCATTCAGTTACTGAGTGAAAGTAAAATTAGACAACGTCAAGTAAACGTCGGACGTCAATACAAAGTGCACGGTAAACTATCCATACTGAATGGTCGTGTTAGACGAATGCATAAGGAGCCTTGTAAGTAACCCTATGGCCCTGTGTGGGACGCTGTAATATTTAGTATATTTACATATATATATTATTGTTTAATAACTATTAACTACGGCACACAAAAAGCCACCGCTTGGCTAAGAGGGTTACGTTGCGAACTGCTGTTCGTTTAAAATATGCCTACATACATAAACAATCTCATAAGTCGTGCTCTGAGCTTGCATAAAGTCAAGCTGTCAACATTTGTAACACTAGACCATCCAGGGCTTGAGAAGCCTAAAGATGAATTCATGCACGTTCCGTAACACTTGCAGTGCCCAGCGAGCGTGTTGGTATCTTGCCAAATGATGCGAGCTGTTTCATCACCATTCAAGTTGTAAAATAATGTAAGCATGCTAAATGAAGTACATAGAAAACCAAGCGCCGACGACCGGTCGTCGTGCGTATATAGCGAAGATGGCAACGTCAGAATTTACGGCAATGTTTCTGTCAAACGGACGTTCGACATCCCTATTCGTATAAACTCCAATTGCAGGCATTCATGGAGCGTTCTTCTTATGCAAGGAACGCATTACGTTCCTCGGAAGTACAACCGGCCACTTTCCAGAATTGCTGAGCGAGAGTAGAACTCTGTATGTCACACTTATGAAGCACAGTATAAGTACTGATCCAGAAGATTCTCACACCAAACGTATGCATATATAATTGGGGGGATCGTACAAGAGTACGTTTTTTCACTGACATTGAAACAAATTATTGCATGTGTCTCTTTACGTATGTGTAAATCCAAATAAGGCAGAAGTTTAGAAGAAGATTGAAGCTTCAAGAGATGAAAATGCTTGAACAGGGGGTGTCGATAGAACCGACGTTTCGACAAGCAAACTTGTGTTTATCAAGACAGCAACCTTGATAGAGACAAATCTTCTACAGTCGAAACGTCGGCTCCGGTGACACCCATGTTCAAGTATTTTTCATCTCTTATACAAGAGTACGGTTTGCGCTCGTATGCGTATATATATAGTACCCGTCTGTATGCGTGTGTTATCAGTTCTTAGTGGTTGTTGTAGTAGTTGTTGTTTGACAACGTCTTCCTAGACCGCTTACAATCGCGTTATATAATGGGTTATGATCTGCTATACTTGATGTCTGATATCCGACCTAAATAAACAGCAAGAAATATAAAATAAGTAAATAAACAGAACCAGAACAAGTAGAACACAACTAAATAAAAATTGTATTAAAATGTCACAAAAACTACAAATAATAAAATAACGGAAGATTAAAAGAAGGTAAAATATAGATAAAGACTTAGAAATACAAAGTGGTAGCCAATACTTCAAAACGTGAAAAAAAAAATCAGCATTGCTTTTAATAGTGCAATTTAGCGCAGTTTGGAGTTGTCTGTTAGTTTTATTCTTATCTGTTAAACACATGGAATTTTGGGACTATTGAAACCCGGGCGACACCCATACGCAGTACTGCCATCTTCGTCGCAATGGAGTTCTATCAACCAATGAAACCCACAGATAATTAAACCAAGAAAGGCATAGGGGACCATAGGTCGGAAAACTCAGTCACGAATGGACTCACTCGGACTCACTCAGACTCAGATCCGGCAAATAGTTGCTGCTGGCAAATACCTCCTGGCAAATAGTTGCTGTCATACAACCGAGGCAATAAGGGCTTACGAAACAGAGAAAAACTTCTCATTAAAACCGAACTACCACGGAGACCGAGGCAACGAAAGTTTCGGAATCACTTAATTTTTTTCGGCGCACTTATTTTCAGTGTAAGCAACACAGGATCAAGGTGGTTGCGGAACCAGTACGGGCAAAATCGCCCTTTTGGCTTTTCTAGATAGCGCTTTTTTTTTTCTTAAGACTCACCGTCATGTTCAACTGTATGAATCTGCGAGGAAGTGAAGTAAACAAACCTCGACGGAAGCGGAAATTGAAATCTCACGTGTCTAGAACCTGAAAGAGCCAGAGGTCAAGAGCTTCGTCTCGCCGGGGCTGAAGTCTCCCACCCACGTTTCCTGCAGCGTCGTTCCAAGGAAAGTTTCTTGAACGTTTCAATAAATAAAAAAAAATCGCTCTTGTCGGCCTTGCGACACAGAAGCGTTTTTCTTCGCTGGCAAATTATTTCCATGTAGATATCTGTCTCATTCGGTGAATTATAACATATTTCATTTAGAACACGTCAACATGCCATGGCGATAATCGTTCCCAAGCGCATGGGCGCAAGATGTATGAACTGAGGGAGCAAGGAAGAATAGTGTAATACAGAGAAAGAAGGGATAAATTTTATCCAGAGGCCCCATTGAAACTGGATAGTTTCTATTGACACTAACGCCGTATCTCACTATATAGACTCATAAAATACCTGGAATTATGGTAATAATGAGCCGGATATCAAGATACGCACATTTGCTTTCTCTACAAATAATACTTCCAATCTTTCATCTTAAATTGTGCTCAACTCATTGGCTCAAGATAATGCGTTAGATGGACGGAATCAGCTTTTGGTACAAAAAAATACTCACGCGACTTAGCTCTCATGTCTGCGAGATGATACTGAGATTGCAAAGTTTTCTAGAAAACGAAAGGATGTTTGTATTTGGTTCCATTCAGGAGTGTTGTCATTCAAACACCAATAATTATAGTGTTGCTTCTGAACGAAGACCCGCCATCGATACATTTCCTTAAACCATTTCTCTTATACTACTTCAACAAATAGTTTAAAAAGTGAGCCTACCTGCGTAGCTTGTGAGCTGCAGGAAAGGAGAAAATCCTTGGGTGCGTATGGTTAGTTACAAGATATTCTCACGCAAACTGAAATGAGTCGCAAATATTTGAGCGCACGTGTTTGACATTTCCGTATGCGGGTTCCTGCGCGAATTCCAGCTACAGGAAATGAGAAGATGGGTGCCAAAGGATATATCGTGAACGCCGAAAGCCTCGTGCGCAGCAACTGTAACCCACATGTGTATAGTCTTTAAGCTTGCGCTGTTCAAATAGCGGCTGCGCATAAACACCATCCAATCAAATCGCTCGTTTGCCGGAAGCAAACACGGGAAAGCCTCCCGCATATGCCTCTCGGCCTGCAGTCCTTCGTAATGCACTCCCTCGTAGTAATTTCAACGGGAAAAAAAATGTGAGAAATTTACAGTTCCGAAAATCAAGAGCAATATGTAGCTCCCAGCTTCAGTTTTTTTTTTTTTTTTCAGGGCGTTCTGTGTTTAATGTAAAGCTGGGCGATTTACTGAACGCCAGCAAAGCGGGCTCCGCACTTTCGTGATGCGTCATTGCAACGAGCATATAATATTCGTCAGCAAAACAGCTCATTTCAACAATTTTGAGCTGTTATTCTAACCGTATGTTACCGTGCGCAAGTTATTTCAGTTTGAGTAAGGGTGCTTTGTAGCTAACCATACATATCCAAGGCTTTCCTCCTTTTGTGCCACACGGAAGCTACGCACGTAGGCTCGCTTTTTCAGCTATTTGTTACGGCAAAGCAGGAGCAGAGGAATCACTTTAGGATCAATTCAACGTTCAAGCGTAATGATGGTCGAAGGAAAATGACGACTTTAAATAAGTTGTAGAGTATCCATATCAGCAATAAAGGAGCTCATATCCAGTACAAACGTGTCGGTGTATGGTACAATAGTTAAACACGCAAGTTAGGGATGAATAGCGAGCGTTTTCTGTGTCTAAATCAGCAATTCATCACAAAGGTTTTTGTGTTTCGCCAATAGGCATTGTTTTGTTTGTTTGTTTGTTTGTTTGTTTGTTTGTTTGTTTGTTTGTTTGTTTGTTTGTTTGTTTGTTTGTTTGTTTGTTTGTTTGTTTGTGACTCTACGCAATATGGTGCACTATGCAAGCTCGCTGCCTGACAAGGTTATCCATCCATCCTGAGTGACGACTCGTGCCCTCGCCCATACAAAACCGGCTTACATCGGCACTGTCGAAATTTCCGCGCTCTCTAGCGCCCTCATTCTACCGACTACAGGCAGAACCTTTAAACCGGCCAGTGCTGACGAAAGGGTGACTCGATGCATATAAGTTGCACGAGTACTGCAGATCACCTTGCTTCCGCCTGGAAAGAATGTATGCGTTGTGCATTCTAGGAACGGGAAAGGATCAAGACCGTGATTTATTGTCCTCGCATGACAAGTGTGGGCCGAGTAGTAAAGGTACTCGTGTCATTTATCTTCCAAGTCCTTCACGGGTTTGAGGCCCTATGGCACTCGCAACTGCCTTTTAATTTCGTAGATTTTCGTAGTGCAATATGCTCATCTTTCATGATCGGTTCTCTTTTTTTTTCTTCTCAGACATCGTTTTTTTTTTATTATTTAAGACGTGTCGCCCGAAAATCATCGGAAGGAAATTTGTATGCCGCCACTACTTACCACGAGCTTGTTCTCCCTTGGAGGGTTTCTGCGTGAAGCGTCAAATTTAGTGCATGCCGCCTATACATGAACTGTCATTGTACTTGTAACCCGTCTCGGTGATGCTTGTCACCAAGCCGAGTAAGGAAATATGCTGAAGTAAGCACCTTAGTGTTTTCAGACAGACTAGCGTCCTTTAACCCCCTTTTTTTGTCAAATCATCTTGTTGTCGAAGAAATTAGTCCACGGCGAGCAATAATGATGCTCAAGAACGTAACTGCAAGTGTAGCAGAAGCAGCCCGCGCTGATTTATTAAGACGAAAGCCTTCAATGCCTCATCAAACGCGAAATTTGACCGTCGGTAGTGTCGGTAGCGTCAACATGAATGATGCAAAAAATAATCACGTGATGACGTCGCTATGACGTAACATAACGTGACGTCATCAAGTGACATCGTCGTTTAGTCAAAGGAGGGCCGATCACGGAGGCCATGCAAACCCACTTTCGATGTAGAAAGCTTTCGGAGCAAGGGAAAGAGGATTAATACATCGACTGAGAAAAATTTGCAGTGGCTTAGCTCGGCTATGCCAGGATATACGTAGCGTTAGCAAAGGTTCAGCTGATTGTTCTTAGCTCTCCCGATTGTCTAGGATTATTAGCCTTCTTGTGTTCATTCTTCATACGCTGAACGGCTAATTGCCAGGTAACTACTTCGGGATACGATGAGATAAGCTGCTCGGCTCTTCTGCGCCGTCGAGCAGCATTTGCGCTCTCCTTCTCCATGGCGTTACCCACCTGCAAACGCCAGTCAGAGGCGCTATCCAGCGGCCCCAGCGCAGTGTCAGACGGCGACTGCACAGCGAAGGCGAATAGCTGCGGCGCGCCGGCGCCACTGTGTCTATGGCTACGACGTCACTCCTCTCGAATGCGGCGCAGACCAGCAGCGGTGAGCCGCGCGCGGCGGTGGCGGAGTCTGCGCGTGCGCCGGCGCCAGCGTGTCTGCCGCGGCTACGAGGCCACGTCTCCCGAACGCGCAGACCAGCAGCGGCGAGCCGCGCGCGGCGGTGTCGGAGAGCGCGTGAGATGCCAGCTTCGGTGACCCAGCTGTGTGACATCACTGATCTTCGCGCATGCGCAGCACGGCTCATGACCCTCCACGAGAAATCGGCTCCGGCTAGGCAAGTGTAGCTAACGCTACAAAAAAATAAGCTAAAGAAGATTGCTTTCACCTTCGAGTCGTATTAGGCTATTGCATGAGCGCCTGTGAGTTTTTAATCACACAGTGAAGTGACGGCACAATAAATCTGGGTCATGCTTGTATATAGATATCGTACTCTTCTGTAATGAAGGGTACGCTTGGTACCTTTAGCGGTGGTGGCTATTGTTTTTCACACAGCTGCGCCAAAAAAGAAACATAGGATTGATAGAGACGCATCTAAGTTTGAAGAAGCGGGCATGGGAATCGCTAAATACAGTGTAGCCGAAGGCATGGAGAACCACGCAGCTATAAGGAGGGAGAAGAAGCTATATATTGCTCTAAATACGCGCTCCAATTAGGGGCACAGAGGTTGAGATAGAGTCCGAGCTGAGCAGATCACTAGCGTAGCTAGAAATTTTTTCCGCGGGGGGGGGGGGGGGGGGGGGGGGTGGGGGTGGTTCAACCGTACTTTATGTATGTTCGTGCGTGTGTTTGTATATGTGCGTGCGCGTGTATGTATGCAAAATTGAAAGAAATTCGGGGGCCGGGGGGGGGGGGAGGTAGGACCCTCCCCCAACCCCCCATGGCTACGCCCTTGGAGCAGATGTACACGTCTGGATGAAACACACGTGAAGTCACACGTGCATACACGAAGTAGTAGTTCAACCACGCTCTACCATGCAGAATGAAGGCAGATCAGAGTGTACAGATATAGGATATGTGCATGGGTGTACATGCAGAAAAGTGCAAGTATGTGCTATAGCATACATACACAGCAATCCATGCTGCAGCATAAAGTGCGCTTCACCTTATCTCTTTTTTCGCTTTAATTTCTATCAGTGCACTTCTGCCTTAGAACACTTTCCACGTTCCCAAAATTGGGAAATCGTTGGCGCCTTTTTCTGTGTTTTTTTTTTTTTTTGCGTAATAAATGTGTTGTTGGAGATGTGCTCTCCTTTATACTGATACCGGCTTTCCACTGCTGCGGCCGCATAATCAAATGATAAAGAAATATCGGGACATACAATGTGCACTTATGCAAGAATTCATAGGAAATCTGTAAATATGACCCCAAAAACATTTCGAAGGGCACGTTTATAAGAAAAGATGTGCCCCATGTGTCGCGGAACTTCTTCAGTTGGGATACATCTGTCCGGCAACGCACGCTCCTAAGGTCTACTGCGTTTGCACACGGCATCTGCACTTTACTAAGTATTCCAAACGAGTGCTGCGAAAGAACGGAACCGTAAAGAAAGAAGACCCTGGAAAGGTATATCTAGATAGGGGGAAAAAACGATACTATGTTCAACGCTAGCGTTTGTCTGGCGTAAGTAAAACAACCAAGTCAAGCCAAGTAGCAGCGGCTATACCTTGGTCGTCTTCATCCTTGTTAGATGCCGAAACACAAACAGTGGACCTTTCCTGTGTCTTTCATACGTCCATGCGTGCTTTCTTCTCGGCTTCTTCGAAAGGCTAAAGCCAATAAGGTCGCTATTTGGTCGGAAGGTCCAGCCTGAGTCTTATTTAGCATGCACAGCGCGCTCCCTTGGCGCAGCTAAATTAGCCTATACTTGGATTTCTCGTTTTCGAAAAGCCTTTCGGTTCTTGGTTCGCAGTGGCAAGATTTCACGGTTAAGAGCGCTCCGATCAGCCCTTGGCATTGGTTGCATGCGCAGCACCCCTAGAAAGTTTACTCTGCACACGACTTCCAATTTGTTCCGCTCCTGTCAAAATGGTGTGTCGTGTATTTGTCTTAGCAGCGCCATGGATCACTACTGATGTTCACTACTCCGTGCTATAGGAAAAGAAGCGAACAAGCTACCTTCATGTCGTCCTCAAAGAAAATAACGCCTACTCAGTTTGTTTGTTTTTTTTTTTTTGCAGCAAAAGTTGGGTGGTTTATAGCGCAAGAACTTCCGGAAGCAGGAAACACTCTCTGGTTTACCCAAGGTCACCCGGCCCTAACCTGAAACATTTCATTGTTCAGCAAGTTCACAAGGATTTCGGCGACTTAAACGACGACGTAAAAACACCAACACAAGAAGAAACCTATCTGCGAAATCATCCATCTTTGTCTTTCTTCATTGATGTGTGCATGTACTACCACAAAGTTCTCTTTTGCGCAGCGCTGTCTGGCTACATAGAGTTCGGAACTTGTGCTGCTTTTAGCAGCCATCGAATGGGCATGCTAGACGGACTGTTTCTTTCGTCTCTGGAAAGTAGTCGCATTCTCCAAGGAGTTTTCGCAGGATTGCCAAAGTAATTGAGAAAGACGTTCTGCACTATAGACCCGTTTTCTTTTTTTTTTTTTTTGTCGAGGAAGGAGGGACGGGCAAACACCGCGCCTAGTTTACTTGGCTGATAAGGTTACCGTAGCTTCAATAAGAAAGCAAGAATCATTTTCTAATTCTTCACCCTGTAAAAGCTTTCCAGTTCTCCAGAACACCACCGGCAAGCACCGTGCGACTGGTTACTCCAAGTGCTTGGTATTGTTTAGAGCTGTCCCTCTTTTTGTCCCCCATTCGCTTTCCCTCGGTGTAGGTTAGGAAACCTGACACGCATCTGGTTGACCTCCCTGCGTTTCCTTTTCGCCGCCTGTCTATCTCTCTGCTCACAAGTCATAAGACAGGCTTCGTTTGTTTGGCTGCTCTTCACCAAAACAAAGAAAATGCAACTCAAACAAACAAACAAAAAATAGAATATACAAACTTGACAGAAGAGAGTGCTACCTTTGCGTGAGTTTTGCCTTACTTTTTTCATCTGCATCCCTCGTGATAACTTAAGCTCCGCGGGATAATTAATGAAGCACTTAGAAGCCGTCACATCGGAACGTTTCACATGAGCAGGAATGTGCGCAGTGGAAAAATGGCGTTGAGGCAACACGCGAACCTACGCAGCTTTTCACTTTGTTGATGCTGGCAACACGCGAACCTATGCAGCTGCTGACTTTGCTGATGCTTTCACTGATGATGACGATTAAATATGTCAGAGCGCTTTGTAATGAATGGGCCTTTAAAACATCCATGCGTTGCGCAATCACATGTTTTGACGCGTGGCGAGATTCTGCGCTTCTTTCACGTACGTTATTACATGCGTTAAACAGATTCCTTCCACTACATGACAGTCATAAAGTATTTTTTAGGGGCGAAGCTCCTTATGCAGTGGGTCTGTCCATCCTCCGTTTGTTTGTAGCGTTGTAGTAGCCACCTCTAGCTCGTGAGAAGCGCGCGTTCTGGTATGCAGTAGAAGAAGAAGACGATGTTGACGAGTGACACTCTCGTGCGTGCTCGCCTGTGTGGCGCTCTTTCTTCTTTACTACGTCTCGTGTTTTCAACGACACCCGAAGACAACATTTCAGAAGTAACGCGCCATGAGGCTCCCTCTTGGCACGCTTTCTCTTTAGCTCGGAGTCGCCAGATGGAAGACAGAAGCTGCGGAACGGAGGGCACGGAAGGCGGCGGCAGCGCGCGCTCGCAGACAGAATCCTGAGGTGAGAGCCTGCGAGTCCGAAGCTGCACGTCGACGCCGCGAAGCAGATTCTGCCGCTCGAGCCCGCGAAGCCGAACCTGCTCGACAAGCTGCACAGCTGCGGCGAGAAGACCCCGCCGTTCGACCCCGCGAGGCCGAAGCTGCACGGCTGCGGCGAGAATCGGATCTTCAAAATGTGAAGGACCGTGAAGCGGCGAGAAAGCGCGCGTACCGGCAGGCAGAGCCCGAGGCTGTGCGAGCACGTGAAGTGGCTGCAAAACGCATCAGGCGGGCTCTGCCCAAAGGCGCCGACGCGCGCTTCCAACGGGACTTCTTTGATAACAGTTTCGGCCATAGTTGCGGTGTGTGCAACAGATTGTGGTTCTCAAACAATGTTGTCACAATATCTTCCATCAAGAAGGACCACGCTCGCGCCAATGCCATCGCCGTGCTGCAGCGCGAGTTCGCTTCGCCCCACTCATCATTCACCACGTGGATATGCTGTGATTTTTTTCCAAGCAGTCTTAAGCAATAACGTGGTTCTGAGGTAGACCACGTGCTTGCCACGCCGCCGGCCTAGGTTCGATTCTCACTCAAACCGAAGATTAAAATGTCTTTTTTTATTATTTTGTTTACATCGTTCTCGATTTTTCAGTCACGGACAAGATGATTTTTAGCTCACAACCAACAACGTCGACGCCGACACCGGAATTTCTGCGAAACTAAATTCCCGGCGCTGGCGTTTTCCTACCGCTTCGCTGACTCGTACACACGAATGTTAGCGTTCACGGGCAAGCAAGCACTGGCGTTCGAAACGTGCAGCCTGCTCGGCGCCCATGGCGAGAATTGAAACCTTCACATAGAGTTAAGGTCGCCTTCAAAAGTCGAATTTTTTTCACGAGGTCGATTTTTATTTTTTATTTTCTTGTGCACGCCCAAACATTCAAAAATATGTTGCAACAAAGATTATCCTCCTATCATCATTAGTTTGCAAGTTACAGCAAGTTTTCCATACTCCATGCACGTATAACGAAGCCGAAACCACATTGTGTGTGTTTTGTTTAAGTAAGTGTTGTTTCGTCTATATTATTGATATTCAAAATACTTTATAAACTTTATTGTGACTGTTACATAAGAGGATGTCATTAAATATAACTTTGTGTTTCTAATTGTTTTTAAATCTCTAAAAACGGGCACAAGGGGTACGCACACCTCTTGCAAGCCCTGAAATCTTTGCGTTTTTCTCAAAATAAGAATTTGCTCCAAGTCATGTGACGCCAACCTTCATAACTTTTTTCTCAGTGTGTACTTCGAACTGAAATTTTGTATAATAGTTTACAACGTATATATCTGTGCAATGAACTGGAATGGAAGAAATTGATGGAATATTTTTAAATTCACAGCTAATTTTGCAAACAGCCTCAGTCTAAACTGGCTCTTTTTCCCCATCTTTTTTTTTCTTTTTTAGCATTACTTCCTTGATATTCGCTGCATAATATTTATCCTAGTTCATGGCATAGCTCCAACCTTTAGTTACGGAAATGCCAAAGCTTTGCTGAATCAAGCCACCCATTAGTCACTTATCACGGCTGGCGTGACTTCCACTTTCAAGGCAATTTTTGACAAAGGTGACCTCCCAAAAAATAAATAATCAATATTTTCCACTATAAATGGCTGGGTATTTTAAATAAGACATGCTTGTTTTAAAGAAAAGGTTATTTCAATGCTGGCTGCTCCTTAAAAAATTGTTTTTGAGTGGCCTATCACTTTAATATAGTGACTCAAGAGGAAAATCTCCCCATAAGGCCCATGCATTGAAACCTATAACCACATGGGTTCCGCCATGATATAACAAAACGTTCTTAAGGTTAACAGCGCGAAAAGAACACACGGCGGACAGGAAAAAGACGGGACAAGCGCTGACTTCCAACTGAATTTTTATTGACAAGAATGCTCTTATATATTGTCACGTGGTCGTGACGTCGACGAAGACAGCAGTCGGCGTTTGCAGGATAAAACTGTTTATTTGGACGAACTTGTGGCCGGAAAATGAGAAGTAAACTACAGCAACACACGCTGTACAATGATAGCGGCGAACAAGGGCGTCGTCTGTCGATCAACTGACAAGAGGTCAAGCGCGTCGGCTTTTTACAGGTGCTATGGAACTTTCCAGCAATATCGCTGGTGGCGGCGTTATCTCTCGACAACGCTGGAACATTCGCGTGCGGCGCGCAATCTTAACAAAACGATCTACTAAAATCGTGAAGCTTCTCGAATACTGCTTAGCGGCCAGCGTCGAGCGTTGATAACCGTCCTTGCTGGTCAAACTCGAACACATCGAAATAAAAGAAGAAGCAGGCGTGGCAATATACCCGGGTGAACAGAAAACAATCGGTAACAGAAGGTTAAAACATAAGCAAAGGTATGAAACAACTATACATCAACTATCACTGAGCCTGCTACGCCGACTCGCGCATCCCAGAAAAAGTGCTCCCTGTCTGACAATGAAACTGATAGCTTGCTCACGCACGTGCCCCTTTCACGCGTGTGTTCTTTTCGCGCTGTTCACCTTAAGTATGCACAACCAACTAGCCCAGTTAGCCACTTTATTAAATAACAAAACGAATGTTGCCAGACCCTGAGACGCTCGCTATATTTGACAGTAGTAATCAGTTTTAATCTATTAACCTAAGCCAGCCACGCGCTGTTGGTACGATGTCAGGCGCCAACAGCGCGTGGCTGTAATGTGATGTGATTCAAAGTAATGTGATGGCAACAGTGACAACGTTACAAGATGTCAGCGTTCCAGCGGTTAGCAGCCTCGCGGCCCAGTTTTTCCTCTAGAGTCAATATATGAACTCTATGAACCTTCAGTTTCGGTGAAGTGGCACCCTCTCTTGACCTATTTTGTATTGACTTGACCTGTAGCGCCCTCTTTTGACCTATTTTGGTATTGACTTGACGTGTAGCGCCCTTTTTAAACCTATCTTGGTATTGACTTCAAATGTAGCGCCCTCTCTTGACCTATTAAGCGTGACGCCAGCGATGACGTGGGACGACAGCTCGGGCTCCTTAAGTGCTCGGCACTGAGAAAGTCAATTTAATCTTACATTCATCCTCTATCGCATGAATTGAACAAAGTAGCAACCAGCGTACAGTTTGCGGACATTGTTTTCTCCTTCAACAATGGCAAACAACGGGGCAATGAGCACAATGCGATGTCATGCGACGGTTGTCATGGGCACATAATAATGCGGGCGCACAATAACACTTAGTTATATACTTAGAATGTAAGCGTAATAAAGTTTTCGCTACACTTCTGAGTACACACTACACGCGTACCAACGTTCTTGCGGAGCTGCTGTGTTCCATCGTAGAGCAGTTCAGTGCGCAAAATCGGACACAAGAGGAGGAAAGCAGAATGCACGAACGCCGACTAGGCTGTGCTTATCCTCCGATCTGAGTAATTAATACCTAGTGAACGTTATCTATAATGCGCTGGGCGCCGTCTAAGTTTGCCGTCGCTCCAATCATGCGCACCGACGAGGTGCGACGCCTGTGACAACCCCTGACGCACTCATCACGCCAGTGCTGTAGCGTTCTGCAGCTGGCTCCCAGGAAGTTATTTTCTTCTTTCTTTTTTTTTTTTTTTTGCCCAGGAGCACGCGTGCTTGTGGCGCTGACATGTCGCTAATGCGAATGGTTAGGACACCGTCCGAGGAGGCGAAGCGCAACGCTAAACTTTGCTGTCGCTTTCAGCATTGCATGCTGCGAGCGACCCCGCTAAACTTTCGCGGAAATTTGAACTACATCGTTCAACGCTCCTTGCTGAAGTTTTGCGAGCTTTACCTGTTACGGACAACGTAACTTCAGTGAGACTTGTTGTGAGTTGAATATAGCCGATGCATAAGGCGTTTGACACGCTGACATTTCTTTTTTTTTTGGTATCGCCCTGTTCTGTTACTCTTTGTGTTACTGTGAAAAAGTTGTGAGCTGTATGTTCGATGCCTTCAAGAGCTAAGGGATAGCCGGCGCCTCATTTGTGCACCAACATCTCCGTACATCATGTCAATACAAAAAAAAAAAAAGCTGAGCCACTTATACACTACGTGCTCTTCTCGACGTAAGATGCTGTAGCGATTACCTATGCCGATAGAATGTAAATAAATCCAAAATAAATAAGAAAAATAAATTAATATATTCAGTGATGACTTACTGCGACAGGTAACAACGCTCTAAGATTCTTCAGCTACATTAATTAAGGGGAAGCGCTCCTGCGTAAAAACAGCTGACACCTCCTAGTCACACTAAATTGTCCTGCTCCTCATTTAAATTATTTACCCTGAAAAGTAATCGCAGTCTCTTAAATCCCATGCGAATGTAATAAGTGCGAAGAAGCATTTCGCGACTTTACTGTAAAACTTCTGTACTAAATTCATTTTGTTGCTAGGTTAGTTATACTGTTTGATCGGAGAGCATGTGGACTTTTAAACTCAGAGGTTCTGCACTAAAACGGTATCGTTTGTTCGGGACAGCGTTTAACAAGCATGCTGACCTATACAGTGAATGGAAATGAGGCTGTTACTGCCGAACCACCGCTGCTTGCACCGCGAGCCTTCTAAACCTCTGTTGGATGGCAGAAAAATATCTACGCACGTAAGAGGACGGCATAAACTGCGTTAACGCTTTATTTTTGTTTTCTGTTCGTTTTGTCCCGCCGTTTATAACTGCGTTTAGACAACTTGTCGGCTTTGCGTTGTAGCACCCTCTGAAGCAACGGCTCGCATAGCGAAAAGAAAGCGTGAATTGCTTCAAAAACCGCTCCAGGCAAGATGTAAAATTGTCTGCTACTCCAAGAATAAGCCGCTTTCGCGCAGATCCCGTAGAGGACTCGCAGCGTGGTACCCCGGTGCTTGGACTCGAGAGAAGTTTTGCAGCGTCGTACCCAAGCAATTTTCCTTATGGAAACGTGCGCCGCTGCTCTTGACAGCTTGCGGGGGCGAGAGCTGCTTTTTGCAGAGCTGTAGAAGATTGGGCAGCAAAACAAATGCCGGGCGAGCATTAGACTTCAAAAACTACGTGCGTTATTTTTATGCGAAAGACTATTTTGTGCGGACGTTTACGCGCTATACAGCCACCTTTTTTCTTGCACGGGAAGCTTTGCTGAAAATGATAGTCTTATAAAACATAGTGAGCAACATGACTACATTTATGTTCTCTTCTCTATTGCTTCATTGCGATAGATATTATATGGACATTCTAGGCGCATGTTTGCCGTTACCTTCGCTGTCGGCACCGCCGTGATGTTCCGTGTAATGGACGACATCGCCCCATGCACCTTATGTGCCGCGTGTGAGTAAGAGCGTGTGATATGCCGGTTCAAGCAGATGCCTACGAAAGTGCCCAGACGTAGGTGCATAGATAGATAGATAGATAGATAGATAGATAGATAGATAGATAGATAGATAGATAGATAGATAGATAGATAGATAGATAGATAGATAGATAGATAGATAGATAGATAGATAGATAGATAGATAGATAGATAGATAGATAGATAGATAGATAGATAGATAGATAGATAGATAGATAGATAGATAGATAGATAGATAGATAGAGATAGATAGATAGATAGATAGATAGATAGATAGATAGATAGATAGATAGATAGATAGATAGATAGATAGATAGATAGATAGATAGATAGATAGATAGATAGATAGATAGATAGATAGATAGATAGATAGATAGATAGATAGATAGATAGATAGATAGATAGATAGATAGATAGATAGATAGATAGATAGATAGATTAAAAGCGGCTTTGCTTGTTTGCTTCTATAAGCAGTGCTCCGCATGTAAAAACGAAAATTCATTTCGTTTGAAATGTTCTTTTCTCGGAAACGCCGTCAGCCCAAATTCATTTCTTCAGGTGGAATTAAAATCTTTCCACAAGCACTGCGTAAACGGCGTAGACAAAATTATCAAAAGAATTGTCATCTTCGTCCTCATGGCGCCCAAACGTGACTTAAGACTATGCGTTCGGGTAAAAAATAAAAGCGGTTCCCGAGTGTACTGCAGGCCTATGCACCTTATGTGAAAATTTGTAATTGAGACGAGTACACGAGCTTCAAAGCACTACGCCTTTGTTATAAGAACGGAATTCCTACGCGGACGCCGCGGGTGTGCCTCTAAGGCGTGAGATGAAGAGCGTAAAGTTTCAGCCATTGCGAGACACTTTAGAATGTTCTCGGCTAGTTATACAAAGCTCGGTTCTACAGAACGAGAAAGTGAAGTCTGAGCCTGAGGCGTTTTTCCATCTTCCCAAGTAGGAACACATTGCTCACGCCTCTCTTCAATTAGGCTTTCCCCAGAGTCGAGCCGTCTCGTTGTCCGCATTGGCACTTCGTCTATCCGTCTTGACAGCAACAAACACCTTGAGTTAGGCCCCGCATCTAAAGGCGAGTCTCTTGTTCAATGTCGTAGCCAGACATTTTTTTTTTTCGGAGGCGGGTTGCAAACACCCTTTATGTTCTTGTGCGTGTTTGTATGCGTGCGCAATTTAAAATTTTGCATGTGAGGTATTTGTTTGAGAATATGCAATATGAATAGTGAATGGCGCTCAACTGATGACTGAATGCAACTCGCACTTTTGACTGTCTTACCTTGTCTGTGTGCAGCATGCCCTGTCTGTGTGCAGCTCCACAAAAACCATCACCGGGAGGCATACTTAGACCAAAATAATCCCTAACTTTCTTTATTGCGAAGCATTACTTGGAAACTTTTACAAAAGATCTCGCGAAGTCTGGAAGGGTCGTGTAAACTTTACGGTACCCCTCAAAAAAACCTCATTAGCTTAACACTACAATGCGTCCATATGTTACCATATCGGAACTACCCAGACAGGCGTGCTGAGTGCTCACTCTATACATTGTTCAACAACGCAGTGAACCGACAAACCGTATAGAACTATCCTCAATGTAACCAATGCATGGCATAATGAGCCCAATTGATCCATTAACGCAAACCTCTATATCTGCTTTCTCGGGGTTTCTGGTTGGGTGCGCGTGCTAGGTTGATCTCTCGAATTATTTTATGCAATTTCAACAGTCGTGCATAGCTTCTTTTTCTTGTCCGACAGATGTCTGTTGCATCCTATGCTGCGAACACCGGTTCCTATTGCGAATTAGCAACAAAACAGCGAAGAAAACAAACATCGAAGAAATGAAAGAAAACAACTGAAAGAGGTGAGGCACCAGAGCAGGTGTTCCTATTACGCGCAAACGAAGGCTTTCATTCAATAGGCGCCTTGTTACACGATAGTGCAAGCTAAATGCCTACACACGAAAAAGCACAGCTGCGTCTGGCACGCAGATATAGGAAGAGTATAGTTCCACATTTTTCATCATGCTGATAGAATTGCGCATGTATCGTAAGCATATTTAGTGCGCTGACCTGTCGGCTGTCGCAACACCTTCGCAACTGCCGTCTACTGCCTAGGTGCTTTCGTATGCCTATGCATCCAGGCAGTGATGGAAACCTTATTAGGTACCACTCCGGGAATCGTTAACGTGGTAAGCAAATGAGAACGACAGACGCGATCGTGCTCTCGCTTATGCGGAACGTGGACTTCATTATCTCGGAGGTTTCCAAGAACATTCGCGATTCGGTGAGCAACACAAATGTTGACGACTGCTATCACCGGAAGCGCAGGTTTCGTTCCCATATGATGTAATGCCATCAAAGGTACGTGGAAGCGGTTTCTGGAACATGGTTATCTGAGCTTTCTATATATAGACTAAGGCCTTACAATATTCGCCTACCTACGTGCACCTCCAAGGTGGCCGTCATGGTCGTAACCATGGAAAGATTTAGGCTTTCTTACACTTCCTCGGACATTTTACAGCGGAAATATATCATTCTTCAGTAAAGTCAACGTACGTCATTATATGTGACAATATATTGTATTACACTTTCATATATAAGTAACGTGCTTGTTTCACCCGTGGAGGTAAGAGGGCATAGACCTTTTAAAATGACCTACTCTGTCCACCTAGAACAGCCTATGGAAAAGTAACATCTGGGACCCACATTCACAAGACGTTCTTGCGTTACAATTACTTGTAAGATAATACCTTATATTTATGTTGAACATACTAATAGCGAAGGCAGCTAGCTAACGGTAGAAATCACGTACGAAAGAAGTCACTTGCGAAGTTTTGCGAACCGAAACACTGATAACCACAAATGCCGACTTGACTCATTTCTGTCTAGTCAAACCTGTAAAAGCAGCCATGCACAGAACATCAGTATTTCGAAACACAGGCAATAGTCTTGATGTTCTGTTGCTTAACTATAACAGACATGCAGACGTAGCGCGATGGTCTCTTATCCTCATGAACTTGCATCACTCTGCTGGCTCTTAAAGATTCACAGAAGAGTTATTTCGTCACGGGTTAGATCAACATCACGACCCCTGTGATACCCAGCACGAGCGTGACAGCTGCAAAACTTGATAACAAAACCGCTACAGATGTCTGGACGTCTGGGTCATACTATAAGCCGGAACGCAACGCCGCCCAATGAAGAGCAACATTGCATTTCTTCCTCGCAAACACGCCTTGTTAACTACTGTGTTTTACGAATAACCTGACCTATGCTTATTAAACAAAGGCGCATGTTTGTCAAGGATGGGAATTTATCAGGACGGTATGCATTAGGCTTCTGTTTCAGGCACAGCAGCAAGGCAAGAGAAGCTGGAGCCAGCAGACTCAGGTGCAGATGCGTGATGTAACGCGTGGGCTTCCAGGAGGAAAGCTAGATTGCTTAACTTTAGGCGCCGATTCATTTCCATATGCTGCATCTCTCACCTCCCACCGCTCTCCACACGGAGTAGTACGTACTCCAAGCTATGAGAGCTTGCAAGCCAAGTTATCCACCCAATATATGCGCGCAGACCGGTCTCACTGGGCGCTAATTGAAAACAAAGACAGAAGAAGCAGGGGAACTGTGAACATGTCAAAACTTCTTTTTCAATGCGTAACCTCTGGTCGGTGCGACGGCGTGATGTTTAGCTTAGCTGTTTCAGTCATAAGCGTTACGTCATGACTACGAATCCCAGTGCATCATACATCTATTCGGTAAAATATTTGGCCAGCCATTGGTTCAAACAAAAAGGAAATGAGCATAGTTTCGTGCGTACTTACAAAGCGTGCCGCTAAACAATCAGTAGTCCAGGGGTGTGGTGCAACCGACGCTGCAACGCCACAACAATTCTTCGAAGTATAAAAATATCGCAAAGATATCAAACCAGATAAAAATTCTTGCTCGCTTTTTTATTATTCTTTTGATAAAGCAGCTACTCTTGCTAAAGTGTTGTTTAACAGCGAAGCTGTTCTTATTTGAGGCTTTTATGTCCGGCGTCCGCGTAGCGGTGGTCACGTGGCCTCGCACTGGGGCGAGACGCGAGGGCGGAGGATGTCGAGGCTCGGAGGAGGCGTGAACCTTCGAGATACGCGCCAAGATAGAGTACATTTCTCGTTCTTCCGATGAAGAAGCCGCCCGACGTGAGCATCAGCGAGAGCTGACGCGGGAACGGGTATGTGGTCGCCGAGCCAACAGCGATGTTCGCGCAAGAAGGGCCGAAGCTAAGCGCCAACGAAGGGAAGACTTGAAGAACATAGAAGTACCATACAGCCTGATGAAGGAGGGGCATCGGCTTCGCTGTTTCGACAATGTTCGCCAAGTGGAGCTGGCTGGATTTTTTTAAATGTTCGTGCTTATGTGGCATTTACGTGTCAGTACGTGATTGTTACGCTTAGAGTGCGGCGTTTCAGAGAGACTGTATTTGCAAGTGAACAACACATGCTGTGTGATCATTTCGCTTTTGTGAACGCTTACGCTGTATGAACTCTTAGACTGCATGAACATTCATATTGTAGCACTCAGAATTTGAGCATGACCATTACCGTCTGCGATCTATTAATACCAGTAATAGTTGGGGTTGCTGAAAAAATACGCAGTAGGCTACTGTTTAAGAGAAAAGTAGTAGCTGTAACCTAAGTGTGAACATGCGAAAAAAAATTAATTTGACCAACGAATTCGCCGGACTTCTTAATAAAGTTGTTACCAAGACCATCCCCCTTTTAGTGGGGCAACCGCAGCACGAAAGAGAGTCAAGTAGCTCGTTGCAGCATAACACCATGGCATCGAATCTGCGATAAAATGTATAACCTGGTATATTTCCAACGTCTTTGGATAGCCGGCTGCCATATAGTCTTCCTTCTCAAGAGCATACGTGTCAGAATCAAATGCAGAAGAGTCGATACTTGCGCCAGTTGGTTCATGTTACTTGAAAATGCCAGCAAAGACAAGATACGAGAAAGCAGGCAGACGTGCACGGTGATTTTTCTAGTATCGGAATCAAAAGACAACACAAACGCTGCCCTTATTTTTCCCCGTCTTCATCCATGTCTTTCAGGAACCTGAATCCCTACGAATATGCCCAGCGTTCAACCATACCAAACCTGCCTTTTTTATCAAGAGTTATTAAATAAGCAAAGATATCAAATGAATTAAAGAATGAAAGAGCTGTGGGGGTGGGACTAAACGAAACAGGCTAAGCGTTTCTGGTGGCTCGAGTGATTGTATAAATAAATGTAGATTATGTGTATGGTTTCTTTCTCGTGTTCACGCTAGTCATTCTTACATTTCGCATCCTATTCGTATCGCAATTCACTCTCGATTACGTCAACCTGGTCTTGAAGTCTCCAGGAGTATCTTCCACTAATCACATTCTACCTTCTCGAAAACTTACTGGGCTCAGTTTTCCAGTATCGATCGGCACTCAGCAAGATTCAGGGCAATGGCTGGTTCTACAAAGACCAAATGAGCCGTACATAAAAAGGGTATCAAACTTCCATCGTGACGTTTTTATTTACCAAAGTAGGAGCTCTTTTCCGCATAATGAGACTGCTTCAAGTACAAACACGAGCACCGCTAATGGAGACTGAAAAAGGAAGTGTGAGAACTGCCGTCGCATGACTTTAGTTTGAGTAAATGGACCACGCATCAGTCGTTTGTGTAACTAATGCCGGCGTCTGCTGATTGGGCCTAAATGGCTCGTATTAATACTACGTCCAAAAATCTGCCGAAGGCCGTTCACGTTTGCGACAGTTGAGAGCGAACGAATTAAGGCGAGCTTGCATGTTACCGAAGTCGTTCGCATGGGGCTCTATTACGTGAACTGAAGCTCTCGACGTTGATTATTTTTTTCGTCCGAACGCATCAAGCACTCGCCTTCTACGTACCTACGTCGTCAGCCGTTATGAAAACGTGGCGTCTACCTTGCTGATTTAGCTTGACCGTAGGACTTCCAAAAATATTACCTGCCTTATTACTTGTTTTTGTCGCTCCCAGAATGAATTAGGCTCATTATACGGGGGTCCAAGAACGCCCTTCGAAGATTTCTTGTATGTTTTTCTGGTTATGCTGGAACACCGGAGATGCTGTTTTAGGTCATCACTGCTAAGCTTTTAATGAGGTCTGGAACATATATAAAGCATAGGCATCGCTACTAGACAGCTCTTCTATATTTGCATAGTGTGTTATACTAAGCCCGACTTCTGAGAGCTTTCGCTGAACGGGAGGCGTTGCCGCTTCGGGGAAAAGTTACTTAAGAAGTCCTGTAATTAACCTTCTCTCAAAGCGTGCAAGGAGACCAACATTAACAGCAGTTAAATTTAAGTCGTAGCAGAAGTTTTCTTTTTTTTTCATCCATTAAATCAACAAATTACATTTTCAGAGTAACATTAGCGTGCTGGTGACTGTTAACGTGTGTGATACCGTTAATCACTCGGTTTAGGTAATCGAGCAGTAGAGTCCACGCGAAGGGTGTTCTTGAAGCTTGCCCTTCAAGATACATTACATTAAGACGTCGCATTACTTCAAGACATTACAAACTGCGAATTCCATTTCAGTAGTCACTCAGAAGGCATCGCCGCGAGTAACTCCCCGTTTGTTGAAATTGAGTGCGCACAACCCGACCTGCTCTTGCCAGTCTGGCTGCACGCACTCAAAGCCAGACACAGTCGTCGTTTGTAACTCTACTAGAGAAGCTGCTAATTCAAACTGCAAGTCAGCGGCGCGCCTGTCGGGTGCCTAAAGAGTTGTGCCTGCCCATCTATTGAGAAGTCGACAACAGGAGTGTGTACGTACCAAACCTGTTTCGAAATGCAGGCTTTGTAATGGCAAGAAAAAAAAGGAAGAACAAACTGATGAACACGTTAACTATAGCTACATAACCTATACAGAAAAGGAGAGTTGGCAGCCGAAGCGATAGAACATTCAGGAGAACATAGGCGATAGCATAGGAAGGAAAATGAAGCTATGTTATACTGCAAAGAAAGTTTAGCGAGTCACTAAACGCAAAAGTCGACACGAAATCGACCTCTGCCGACTGCATAAGTATATGGTAAGGGCTATCGCAAGTTAGCACTACTACTAAAACGATATGAATAGCAGCTGTGCATTGGAATGTTTAATAAACACGTGCCACATTCTGTCTCAAATAGCCATGAGAGCTTAATGTAACTGTGCTTCGTACATTATTTCTCTATTTGTCGCTGCTGACTATGGTATAAAGCATGCCTCTGAGCCAGTACGAGATGGATTCCGAAGGACTTCTATAATTGCGTACTCAGCTCATCTAAATTACAGATTTTCTAAGTACACACTACAACCTAGATTTATTTGGGTAATTTCACGCTACGCACTATCATATATGTCATGAGGATCCTGCCGCAGCCAAGTGGAAATGGCAATTATATTTTGCTGTTCGCTGTAAAATTCATGAAAAGCAGTACCGTGCTTCTACTGGCTCATTCATACCGAAAACTCGCAGGTCGGCAACTCAGACCTGCGCCATAACCAAGTCGCAAGGTAAAAGAAAGAAAGGCGGGGGTAAACAATAAATGAAGCCCCGATGCCGTTTTTAAAATATTATATTTTTACGCTGTTACCGGATTACGCATTTCAACCTCTCAGTTCGAGGATTACTGCGAGAGTCTGGCGCTTTAAGATAAAACAAACTTGGTCAGAAATGAGTGAAACAAAGTAACGATGGGAGCGAAATAACGAAGTAATACATTTCAGGAAATTAACGAAGCGAAAAGTTCGTACCCTATAGTTCAGGTTACCGCTGACGCTGCGCTCGCGACACCATGCTGGCATGCGCACTTGTTTAAGTTTTTTGTCCGCTGCCTGTTCCTCCGGCTAAGAAGCGTTACGAAATTATCACTCGATGCAAGACGCGCTTTTATGCATAGGCAGCTTCTCGAATGTTATCACGGATTGTAATCGGATTACATACCTCACCCATCATCATCGGTGACTGCGTGACTATCCTTACAGTCTCTCGTGGTGCCCTTAGCAGACTCACTGGAAAAGAGACCGACAGCCCTATTTTGTGTAGTATCATAGAATCCGCCCACAAAATTCTTTCACGTGGGGTGTCCCTTGCTGCCCAGCGGATGCCTTCACACGTGGGCATTGCTCGAAATGAAGAGGCTGATCGCCTCGCTTCATCTTGTAATCATGATGACTGTGACTGCCCGGAAATTTCGTCTATGATGGACAACGCTCGTCTTCTTGTACGCCGCCACCTCCTAAAGCAGGACCCAGACCAGCGTGTCGCGAACGGATCGTTCCCTCCCCGTGTTCGTGGCTTGCCTCGTCGTTCCAGAGCACTGTTATATAAACTAAGAGTCGGCTCTGTATTGGTGCGCGAACGCTTATACCGTCGAAGGCGTGTGAACAGTCCGTTGTGTGCAGCTTGTGGCTCCTGTGAAATACTTGAGCATCTTATATTACACTGTCGCGCGTATGTTGCGCAGCGGGCTTTGCTGATTAAGGAATTTAAATTCCTCATATTTAGGTGCGCGACCATTGACGATTACATCTTTCCGAGAGGTTGTGTATCTCGACGCGACCAGGCCCGTCGAGCTCTGCTGACCTTTATGGACCAAACGATCTGGCCACCTGTTTATAAGCGCGTGTGTGTGTGTGTGTGTGTGTGTGTGTGTGTGTGTGTGTGTGTGTGTGTGTGTGTGTGTGTGTGTGTGTGTGTGTGTGTGTGTGTGTGTGTGTGTGTGTGTGTGTGTGTGTGTGTTTACGTTTACCTATTGTTGTCCAAGTCTTCGTCAATTTTTCTTTACTTTCCTATCTTCTTTCTCTCCTCCCATCTTCCTCTTCCCGTCTCCCGAAAGAGCAGGCAGGCGATGTGCCCCTCTATGTGGCAGTTGTCAGCCTGCACTCTCTCCCTTTTCTCTGTGTCCTCGTGCATCTATGCGTGCAAATCAAATAAATAATTAAATACTCCGGAAAGAGAGGTGTACGAGGTAGGACATAAATATGAGAAATTCCTCATTAATATTTCAGAGCTAATAGCAGCTAATGTCGAACATAATACTCACGAAGCTTTCTTTTTATTCATTGGCGTCATTATTAGGCATCCCGCACGATGTACATTTTCACGCCTCGCCACGGTGGTCACGTGGTTATGGCGCTCGACTGCTGACCCGAAGGTCGCGGGATCGAATCCCGGCCGCAGCGGCTGCATTTTCGATGGAGGTAAAAATGTTTGAGGCCCGTGTACTTAGATTTAGGTGCACTTTAAAGAACCCCAGGCGGTCGAAATTTCCGGAGCTCTCCACTACGGCGTCTCTCATAATCATATCCTGGTTTTGGGACGTTAAACCCCAGATATTATTATTATGTACAATTTCACATCAATGTAGAAAAAAGATGTAGTTGCGCCGGCTTCAGTGGTAGCCAGGTGCCTTCCCCAAATGTGGTCGACCCTGCAAGTTCTAGAACTTTCGCAAACAGAACAAATTACGCTGGACACTACAATGACGCATGTATGCCACATGTGTGTTTTCTAGGGAACACCAGCTACCTGAAACACTAGAAAAGTGTTCGAGGTCACGGAAATGAGCACCTGGGATTGGATGCAAATTCCCTCTGGGTGGGTCAGTGATGGCTGTAGGAGAAGCTTGTATTTATCCTTAGGCTGTAACAGAATATAGCCCGCGTTCTTCACCGCCACAACAAACGCGCTTCTGGTGAAGGTGATTCTGTGTTCATATGCAGAACATGCCTCACAAGCCGTGAACCGAGCTCTCACCATGATGAGAAAAAAAAAAACATACACGCGTCAATAGACTAGTGAATGCCCTCGAACTTGTGTCCTGGCATGGCCTATATTAGACAAATTAGACAGAACATGTAGACAAATTTTTAAAGCTGCAAGTGTGTTTGGCTAATTTATATGAACTGACTCTATGTGACTGACTGTGTCTTAAGTGAAGTTTAAACCTGTATCCTTACGCAGATGTATTTGTGCGTGACAACGAGTAGCCCGCGGCCTTCAATAGAGGCGTCGCGATCTTTTTTTAAAAAGGTGTCAGAAAACAAAGTTTTTCATGCCAGAGTAAAACATTTTGTGGTACAAAACAACAAAATTTTCACCGACTTTCTTTCGCACTCTATACCGAATCTCAATTTCATCTCTGCCACCACCGGCAGTACTTGAGGAGATAAAAATCGTGCTTTAAGTTTGTAGGATTAGTGAGCAATCGCAATGATTGGAGGGAGAACATCCTAAGTCAGGAGAAAATTATAGCTAGAGCTTGAAAAACGTCATTATAAGTTTTAAAAGGGCAGTGCAGGTACCCATTACTGCGTCAGAGCTTAGCGCCAATTGGCAGATTTACTGTCGGCTTCGCACTGCACAACTTTCTTTCGCAAGTTGTAAAGAAACAGAGAAAGTATCGCGCTTTGCACTTGGATTCCCCGCAGTCGCGAAGGGGCTGCTTGCTTCGCAATACCCATCGGTTGCTATGTGCTTAAGCTTTTCAAACTGTTGCAAAATGTCTATCCGTAGTTTATACTGTAATTCCAGTCTTGGTTCGGCCAACCTCTTCGTTCTTCTATATATATCATTCTATCCCTCTCTTCCTCTCACGGCGGTGTTCTTCATCATTATTCTTGGAAAAAAACTGTAGTAACTTTCTTTTAGTTCGCAAGATTTTTTTTTTCTCTTCTTCTTCTTCTTCTTGAAAGTGAACTGGTCAAATTCCACTTTTTTGTCCTCCCTGTGCTACATGTTATGTCGCTTCGATAACCTAGACGATGTCGTTACACGTTTCTGCCGAAAAATTGCATCGCGTCGATGTGTTTTCCTTTACACGTGCAAAGAATGGAGCCGCCATTTCTTTGTTTTACTAAGGATTTTTCTTTATATGTGCACACATCCATTATGTAACTTTCGGCTGGACAAGGACAGTGCTAAAGATTTCGTTATTGCTCGTAATTATTTAAACGATTAAATAAAATTGTGACTACCTAACAGTCTAATTATGATATCAACTTGGTGCTGCATAGCCAGTGAGGCAACATTAAAACCATACGTCTCTCGTTTTACTGAGAGATGCACAGTCCGTGCGAATCAGTTTGGAATAAAGCGTCCCCTGCTGCTGCATGTGACTCGTACATGAGCGCTGAGTAGCAGATTTCGAGAAGAAAACTCTTCGACTAAATTTTGACAGCGTAGCTTTTTAAGCTCGTAGAAAGCCCATTAGTCGCGAACAAAATTGTCATCATCATAAACCGGCACGCGTTCTCTTCATTCTCTTCTTCCCCGTTGTCCTCTTCTTCATCTCCTGCTTCGCTGCCAGAACACGTGCGCCCATTCGTCCGACGTGGGATGCAATAACTCTGATGGGTGAGAGGACGAGTACAGAGAGAGTACATATAGCTCGTATGGCCGTCCCCCCCCCCCCTTATTAACATTTAAATAACGATTACAGCCTGGGAAGGCCACCATGCGCATCGCTTATATTAACGCAATAGCGTTAAAGAGCTCGTTTCGCAGAAATTCCGGTGTCGGCGTCGTTGGTTGTGAGCTAAATATCATCATCTTGTCCATGAACGAGAAATCGAGAAAGATGCAAATAAAATAAACAATAAAAAATCTGTTCGGTTGAGAATCAAACCCAGGCCGTCTGCGTGGCAAGCAGGTGTTCTACCACAGAGTTACGCCATTGCTTGAAACTGCTTCAAAAAAATAAAATAAAAACACTATATGAATGCCATGTAGTGGAAGGAGTCTCCTTAACGCATGTTATATTACGTGGCAGAAGAATCACGCCAGCCGTCAAAACTGGTGAATTGCGCAACGAGTGGGTCTTTTGAAGGCCCATCCATTACAAAGCCGCCTTGTCTTACGGACGAGTAGTGGGCCCTTCGCTGATTCGCAAAAGGAAGACTTTTTGCGTAGTAGGCTGTACTTGCAGTAGACATTCTAGGATAGTTTGAAACGGCCAATGTTACAGGCACAGTCGTTCGTTTCCTTACGGCACGGTTTAGGCATGCACGGAGAACCAAAGGGAGGCTCACAATTGAGAAGGCGATGCGCACGGGGACCGATTACGCTATAGCGTTCTACTCTTGAAGGCGAGGCTCAAGCGTCCTCCAAGCTTTTCCATGCCTTGGTTAACCTTTCCCTCTTTTCGGAGACATTTCTTCTTGCGTCCGCAAAAAGGACGCATTCGGCAAACAGTGATGCGTAAGCATTCGCACGATAAAGAGGACGTTCCTTGAATGCTTGTTTTCTGTGTTTTTTTGTGTATTTTGCTGTCATATCACTCGTTTCGGGCATGTCAAAATGAACCACATTGAGCTACCATGGCAACGAAATGACGCCAATGTACGCGAATAGAACTCTTACGAACACTCGCAGACAGACAAACAAAGCATGTGTATCCGTGCTCTGAACACAGCACTTACAGCGAAGCGGTTCCAGCTCGGTGTAGTGTGTCGTGACCCAAAATCATCATCATCATGAACCGGCCGTGCTTTCTTTGTCGTCTTCCTATTCGTCCTCTTCTGCTTCGATCCCAGAACACGAGCGCCGATTTGTCCGGCGTATAGCAAGGGGGAAACACAAAGCGAAGGAGAGATGTGATGGGGAGGAGGAGGGTGAAGGAATAGAGAGACAGAAAGATATAAATAAAGAAAAAATCATGACGAAAAAAAAATTCCACATGAGGCGGCAGGAATCGAACCCGCGTACCCACGATCCGAAGGCGAGTGTTTTAACCACTCGGCTATCCAGGCACTTTTTTTCATGGTATTTAATACGAATGTGTGTGATTAGCATACATAGCGAACAAATACTCAAGGCGGCTTCTACCAGCGTACAAGCGTTACACAGAAGTCCTAAAAGGGTATTAAAGCTATACATTTCATGAAGAGTGGATGCCAGTCCGGTTGAAACTGTAATTGTTGATAAAAGTCTTTTAGCTGAAGAGCCATTCGAATGAAATGCAACCGCGATGATACCATTGGTTCCGCATGCCTGTCTTACTTGCGAGTTTTCCATAAACTGTGCATAGCCATTAGTAATAGCATGTCAACAGGCATAGAATGGCTTTTGGGTGGCATGAGATAACGTATGCTATACGAATTTAAATCGAGTTGTTTTTTTAAAAGCCCTTTGTAGAACGTCCCAAAAGAGTATGGCGTCTTTACAGCTGATGAAGCAATGTTCTATCGCTTCCGGAACTTCACAGAGGCGACAATTAACTGACGATACAAAGATGCCTTTGCTGCTTAACCAGGTCTTCACAGGCAGCGTCTGTGTATGCACTTTGTAGAAGAATGTCTTGGATTTTGATGAAATAGGCATTTTCTTCACACGCACAAGCACGCCCGTTGACAGAACATAGCATAATATAGTATCGTATAACAAGGGGGCAGAATAGAGAAGTGAAGGTGAGAAGAGATGGGATGGTGAGCATGAGGTGAAAGAGTGAAGCAAATCATATAAAAATGAGGAAGAGCTAGAGAAATAGATAGAAATAAATGCGCAAAGAGAAGGAAAAAAAGAGAGAGAATCAAAGAAAGAGAAAGAAAAAGAAAAGGGGTGACAGAGGGAGAAAGAAAGAAATAGGAATAAACAGACAGAGGAAAGACACAAAAAACAGAGAGGAGAGAAAAAAAGTGGCTGATCTCTCTGTCATAGGAATCGGTATAACACGAAAGTGAAACATGTCGTCACTGAAGTAATTGATTTTTTTGTGCATTGGTATATGAGAACTCCTACAATGCCTACTGTTGCTTGGCAGATATAGCACCGCCTTAAGTGGACGCACTCACGTTGACGCCTAGTGGCACATCTCCGTACCGACCACCAACGCCCATGGTCATGATTTAACCTCCGCGGTATCCGAAGTTCTTAACATATTCGTGGACACCGCATATGGTGAATCCCGCGCAAAAATGGCATCAACAAGCACATAATAAGCACTGATTTCATATGCACTCTTTCAAAGCGTCGTGAAACGAGAGGATAAACGATACGCGCGTCGTGTTTTCTCTCTAGCCTGGCCGTTAATTTTCGCAGGGCGGGCGGGGAACGCGGTGTGACAGCCAGACGAGCGCCGGAGAGCTATTTTTCGATATGGATGGATGCTGTGAGCGAGGCTCGGGCTAAAGCCACCACCTCGCGGTGTGTTAAAGCGTTAGCGAAAATACACTTCTATTGGAAACGCACCGAATAGGATGGTTGTAGCAACGGCGCGTTTTGTTTTAAATGCGAATGCATTTCTTAGTCGGGCTATGTCAGGCGTCGGTGTCCGCGCGCCGGCAGGTGTTACCTCTCCGCTCTCATTCCCTCTCCCATAGCAATAGCTGCGTGCGCGCGCGCTTATCCTCGCCCCTAGCAACCGGAGCAGGTGGTGCGGGCGGAGTAGCGGAGAGTGAGTAGAGAGGAGGAGCGCGCTCTGGCGTGTGAGGGCGCTCGCATCGCGGGAGCTCGGCGGAGCTCCCGCGTCAGTGGAGAGAGTGTAGGAGAGGGTAGGTGCAGTGCTTCGCCGCTCCTCTCGCCGTTCGCTCCCACTCCTCCCTGCGCCCCACTCTCCCGTCCGCTGGAGTGAAGCGCGCGCCTCACTCTCGACCGTTCGCTAGTTGGGCGCCTCTCAAGGCGATGGCAGAAGTCGGTGAAGGTGAATGTCTGACGGCGTCATTAATTTACGCCATTAAAATTACTACGCCATGTACTCTCGGCGCCAGCAATGCATTCGCATTTCCTCACGATTCCCTTCGGGGAGGTGGGGACATATTTTTTTTTCCAGCCTGATGGCACACATGTCAACGCCTCGTTATAAAGGAAACGCTCATAGCATCCATCCATCCATTAGCACTGTGAAAGGAAAGTGTGAAGGATAAAAAGCGCGTTCACGTAGCCTCCGTTATGTCAGTGGGCTAAACAGCCGCCAGCCATCGTAGCGGACCGAGAGGTCATGGGTTCGACTCCTGTGAACGGAACATTTTCTTATAGTTCTTTTTCTTTGCCATCTGATGACGTTCATTTTGCTGACGTATTTCCGCGATGGAAATGCGTCATGAAAGTGTTGGTGGACCTCGGCATAAAACGCCTGCGTGTTAAAAAGTCCCAGTTTCGCCTCAAGGTCGAATCAATGAATGCGATAGCAAAAAATTGGAATGTCACAGGAAGAACGGCAAGCAGCTAGAAACTTGCTGCACGCTCCTTAAGCACAAATGACGCAGGAAAAGAAAACATACAGGGTGAGTGCGAACTAACAACTGTCACAGCTTGACACTTGCAGCGCGCTGCTCAGACACAAAGAAGGACGCACGAAAAGAACGCACAGGTATACACAGGACGAGCGCGAACTGTCACAGTTGTTACTTCAACTAGCTCCTATTTTGGCTCTTCTAGGTAGCAGCTCACTCCTTTCGCAAACGCGGCCGCTACAGCGCGCAAAGTAACCTTCGTGCGGTCTATAGCTTCAACGCAAACTTTGCGGGGAAAGCACAAGACGTACAAAACTCTCCCTCAAGAGATAAACGTGCGAGCATGGTCGACCCCGCCCTGCGTGTCAGAGTACAAGTCGGAGGCGCACATCCCAACTCCGGCGAAACACTACAGAGTTTTAGAATTGGGGACCGGAGAAATTTGCGAGCCGCCAGGGCGCATGCGCAGAACGCCACTTTTGGACACTTGCGCTCGCTTTTTCCCAAGACTCTGAGCGTCCTCCTTTGGGCGGCGAACAAAACCGCATAGCGCGTGACCTCAAGAGAAGAAAATAAAGACGGTGCTTGGCAGTGGCATGCGAAGCCATGGCTAGCGTTCCCTAAAATAAAACTTCAGTTGGATTTAGTTTGTGCATATTCCTGAGGCTAAAATTACAGCGCAAACGCACTTCTTTGTCCTTCTTTCTTGTTTACTTCTTTGTCCTTGCACCCGTCTGAATGTGGTTTCATGTCTTCGCGTATGAAATACACTATCAACCTTGTTACACATTTTGGTTTAGGGCTGTTGTTGTGTGCGCATGCGTGGTAACGTTGCCTTGGGCTTATATATGCATTTGAAAGAATGAAGCAGTTGTTAGTCAGCGCTTGTGTCGTATATGTTTTTCTTCGTGCGTGTCTTGTGCCTTCGCGCTGTAATTTTAGCCTCAGGATTGTGGTGACGGTGTAAGATGTATGCTGTGACTCTGGTTCAGCCGTCTCAATCGTTTCTTCCCTCCTGTGGCATAAGCCTACAAGAGCCAAAGCCTCCCCACCAGCGCGCGCCACCGCGAGCCACGGGACACTATTCTTTTTCCCTAGTCGACTAGCCACGAGTGGCGAGGCGCAACAAGCCCGAAAAATAATACTAGCATGGGTCGCCAGCGACACGACGCAAACGCAGCCTGGGCAACGATGCATCACGGTCCACGTCTCGCATCATTTTAATTTCTCCACGTGTGGCGCCCCGTGCGCTCCACCCAACGCCGCATGCGTATTCACTCTGCCGTTAGAACGAATGACGAATGGCGTAATTGTCTGAGGTAGCGCTCTGCGGAGCGTGGTGTCGCAGGTTCGTATCCCCAGTCCCGCGCTTCTGGTTTTTTTTCTTCTGAATTAATTTTATTTGTGGCTTTTATGTATATATACATACATATACGGTACATGAGAGCGATGGCAACAATCCGCCGAGAGTGTCCATAAAATTGATATCGCAATAAAAGAAAGAGAGGGAAAAGAAAAACAAAGAAGCCCGCCAAGCTCTGGAGAAATACATAGAAATAGGTTGCCCAGCGAGCGGCGACGGGTCCGTGCTTCGCTGTGCCACGCTTTGCGCGACTTGTTGTAAGCTATTCTTTTGTAGCATTAGGCACATTTGCCTAGCCGGAGCCAATTTCGCGTGGATCCTCATGAGCCGTGCTGCGCATGCGCGAGGATCAGTGATGTCATACAGCTGGCTCACCAGGGCCGGCATCTCACGCGCTCTCCGCCACCGCCGCGCGCGACTCGCCGCTGCTGGTCTGCGAGTTCGGGAGGAGTGGCGTCGTAGCCGCGGCAGACACACTGGCGCCGGCGCGCGCAGACTCCGCCACCGCCGCACGCGACTCGCCGCTGCTGGTCTGCGCATTCGAGAGGAGTGACGTCGTATCCATGGTAGAAACACTGGCGCCGGAGCGCGCACAGCTGTTCGCCTTCGCTGTGCAGTCGCCGTCTGACACTGCGCTGGAGCCGCTTGATAGCGCCTCTGACTGGCGTTTGCAGGTGGGTAACGCCATGGAGAAGGAGAGCGCAAATGCTGCTCGACGGCGCAGAAGAGCCGAGGGTGGAGCCTGTGCCGTTCAGCTTGACGAGAGTGGTGTGGTAATTGAAGCTGTGTATGTGTCACCGAACAATTCGGTTAAAAACATTATACACGTAGTGGCTACGTCTATACCTAGTCGTGCGGCAAGTGAACTGTGTGTGGTGGCTGGTGACTTCAATCGTGCTCCAGACTCTCTTTGTCTACTTTTGAAGGACACGTTTACTCGACTTAGCCAGTGTTCCAACTGCACAAACGACGCAATGGGGAAGCACCATTGACCTTGTCTATCAGAGACACACAGACAATTCCAAATACTGTGTTGGGGCCATAGAGACGGCAGCGTGTTATTTCACTGACCACCGAGCCGTCTTTGTGGCAATAGACCTCGTGAGCTGCTATGGTGGCGCTACTGCTCTCGCCCTCTATCGGGTCAGCGGCGCACTGTTAGGATTGTCGACTACGAGCGCGTCTGCATGTTTCAGGTGGCGATGACGTTTGCGGCGGCCGCTGTTCTCCAAGAGCGGCATTTTTTTCTTCTTTTTGTGAGTATAAGTGCCCCGTGTTGACTCATGTGTACTTGTGTTTCACTTTTTTGTCGAAAAGTCGGTCTTTCGGCGACTCTTGTCGGCATTCAACCACCCTATCATCCCCGTTCCGCCTCGAGGCACCCGAGGGAGGCAAAGAGCCGCTTGTCGCTCAGAACCAAGCTACGAGCTCGTCTTCCCATAATGAGGGGGGGGGGGAACAGCTTTGTGCACCGGAAACGACAAACAATGAGAGCCTTTGCGCCTCTCGGACGCCACCATATGGGCTGCAGTGCCACACATACCGGCGCCAATGAGTTCGTCACTCGTTATCGTCTGCTCCAACAGCGTCGGCCGCTCGCGCGTGGAAATGGCTGCGAGAAACGAACATCGAGTTTTCTTCCGCGTATTTCGTAGAATCGGAGATATAGAAAAGTATTTAAAAAAATAGCTGCTTGTCGATTGGAACCAAGCTGTACGCGAGTAACCACGTGTACGGCGTCGGAGAGGAATCGCTGAGCGCTGCTGGGTCGCCAGAAATCATTGGAAAATGCATCGCACAGATGAATAGTGTGGATTATGACGTGCGACTGGAGGTGAGCTTTCTATTTTTCAATGCAAATTTGTGTCTGATTCCGCACCGGCTACCCCTGCTCGCCGCTCTGGCTGGCAAGAAATCACGCGTGAGAGCAGAAGACGCAGACAGGCACATTGCCCCGCTAGGTGGCCGTTGTCAGCCTGCTATCTTCCTATTTCTTTGTGACCTTGTAAGCTTGTCTATACATTTAAAATAAATAATAAAAGGCAAAGAAACGCACGAGAGTGCCACTGATGGACGGAATTCGAGGCGTTGCTTATGCAGCCCCGCACAGCTGCGGTAGAGTTGTCTTTCATTTTCGTCCTACTTCTGAGGTAACCTGCAGAATTTTAAAGCTAGTTCCTTCCGAACGGTGTTTCTACAGCTGTTGTGCCAGCCATGCACGCAGAAGTACGAAAAAGTACCGGACTACTGGGACGTTTTTACGTCCTTTCGGCGAGGAGCCATGCGTTTCTACCGTGACTGCGGGCACGGGAGCAACAAACGACAATCCTAAGTTTTCCGCCGCGGCCGTCCGATGGCGCTGCCTGTTCGGTTCAAAGCTGCAGCGCACTAGGCCTATAGAGAAGCAACCTGATGTTGAGCATAAATAAATATACATGTGCCACATAATACGTATACCGTGTGTGTGTCATTGCAGCAGCAGTAAGCATGACAATCAAGCTAATTCTAGACGATCTGGAAAGCTAAGAATAATCAGCTGAACCTTTGCTAACGCTACGTATATCCTGGCATAGCCGAGCTAAGCCACTGCAACTTTTTTTAAGTGCGGAGCACTTTAAGGGCCCGGCTTGTCGTCCTTCCATGCATCTCATGTGGCGTGATCACGCGGACAGTAAAGCGCTCAATACAGGCCATAACACGGCTAGCAATGCTCAAAACCGGGTTAAAATGAACGAACAATGTCCAAAATAACATAGTTAACAGAAATTACCAAGAATTAAGCGCAATAAGTAGCTAAAACTTGCTAAAAACGTTCCGGAAACCTGCGGCTGACTCGGAGACCGCGCAAGAGAGGGCGCCACCGCCTGGCCGAGCAAGTGGATGCCCCTCCCTCTACATCTGATGGGTGAAACAGTCTGACGGAACTCGCTGCAGACGACGCGTGTGTCAACTGCCGTAACAAGCAGGAAGCCGATAAAGCGCAGCAAAAAGTAGCGCACATGTCGCACACCGAGCCTGCGAATCTCCCTAACAAGATTCTACTCGTGCCTTGGAAACCCTATATACTTACATTAAACAGTGGCGTCAGCGACGCTTTGGCAAACGGAGCAGTGAGAACTCTACGAACGGGAATGGCTGGGTGCCCGTGCTACGTAGTTCCTCAGGTTTCACAGAAATGGAGCTGCCATACAATTTTTCTTATCAAACTATTTGTGACTGGAGTACCACGCTTTTGAAAGACGATAGTGTTTCTTGGGATACTTGAACGCGGAAATTTTGGTCTGTCTGTCTGTCTGTCTGTCTGTCACACGATTCAGCCACCCGGCCAAAGTTTAAGCACTTGCTGAACGCCCAGCCATATTGAACTGGTAGCTGCGTTCATACTTGTGAACATTGTCGATCAAAAAGCAAATATTACGCATATCTGAGGCGCAACATCAATACGTAAGTATTAGGTGGTGTGTTCCTTTACTAGAAAAAAAAAGCCACAGTTTCGCCGCAACGGCGAAGCAATGAATGCGATAGCAATAAATTGTAATGTAACGCGAAGAACGGAAAGCAGCTCGAAATTGCCAGCGCGTCGCTCGAGCCCAAAGAAGGCACGAAAATAACGCACAGAGGACGAGCGCGAACTAATGCGTCACAGCTCGACACTTGAAGCGCACTGCTCAAACATAAAGCAGGACGCGCGAAACGAACGAACAGGTACACACAAGACGAGCGCGAACTAATTGTCACAGTTGTTACTTATTTCTGTTTGAACAGCGCGCTCCTTTCACAAACGCGGCCGCTGCAGCGAGCGAAGCGAAGCGCCACACCGGCCGCCCCTTCTTCCCTCGAGATAAGCGCGCGAAAGCGACCACGCCCTGTAGAGCGAAGAGCAACGGCGTTTGCAGGATCGGGGCGAAGATCTTTAAAGCGCGCGCGCACGTCGCGCCATCTATGTAGCCACTAAGAAAGCATGCTGAATTACATGGTGTATATAAATAGCTCGCCGTTAGCAGGCTGAAAGACGGTGCTGTCGTGGCCTAATGTCTAACGTGGCGGGCTGCAAAGCGAGAGGTCGCTCGTTCGATTCTGCGCGTCGGAGAGAATTTCTGAATTATTTTTCTTTGTGGCTTTTCTATATATATATATACATACTTATACATATACGGTGAATGACGGCGACCGGGACGGACATTTTCCAGCCGAGACTGTCCATCTAATTGCTATCGCAATAAAATAAATTTATACGTAATTCTAAGGACCCTAGTGTTTCTTAGGCTGCGCTGAAAATGCGACGCATTGCACGAAAAAAGCCCTCTGCCGGCAATATGGTGCTGCCACCTGGCAGTGGCCCTGGGTTCTGCACAAGCTCATGTTTCGCGACACCACTGCCAGATGGCGTCCATATCTCAACAGCGCCTCCTCTGTTTTATCAATGCCAGCCGGGTACGGCCGATTCAACACAGAGAAGGCGTTGTCTGAGGCAAGCAAAACTTAAATGGTCGCTTGATGAAATACAACCCACTCTGCAAGACATGTCCAGACAACGCAGAGAGAGCAGCATCGTCGGTGGCCGCAGATGAGACCAGGACTCATGTAGTACGGCCGGCAAAAGACTATCGTCTTTCGACGACATTTGCAGCGAAGCACGCAAATACGCGGCCATTTTTTTTTTCTTCTCTTCACTTTTCACTCTTAATCCGACTGAATGAGTTGTATAAATAACATATTCGTCTTTGCTATAACTAATCCTTCGATGATCCTTAAAACTGAGAGGACACGAAAAAAAATGTCGAGCAATCAGAACTCGGGTTCCTTTATTCAGATTCATAAACTCGTGTGGCAATATACTCAACACTAAACACTATATATCTGCTTTAGAATAGATGTTCGCTCAAACGTGTCCTTAACAGCCATGCGAGGGCATCTGGAAAGTACTGAAGGCTTCCAGAAGTTTGTCACTATAGATGCTTCGCACTCGATATTCAAGAACTGCCATATCTGTTATAATAGGCGGTTGCTAAAAAGCGAGCCAGCTCCCCTACGTGAAATTTGTCGAAAGAGCGAAGATGACGCCCCCTTTCCTCAGGCCATTGCATTCCTCTGTTTTGCAAGCCTTTTCTAAGCATTTCTGTGGTATATCATTGTTCGTTATTTGTTACTCTATGTTAAGCTATGGGGTGACAGTGGTGCTTTATTGTACTATACCGGATGTTCAAAATTAAGATTTATGGTTTTCTTAAAATTCAACACTGGGAGGCACGTGAAAACCACCTTTGCAGATAAGTTATGTATCCAGGGGGACACAAAGTGAGACAATAATTTTCGCTGTCAGCCGCCCATTTAACTAAGATTGAATAATGAACTTTTTAATGGGTGCAGCAAGCGGGCATGTTTATATTGAAAAGTTGGAGGCAGTCGCGTTTCTACGCAGTTCCACTTGGAAGAATTCTTCAGGCATGTCTGTGTCCCGAGATATACCGCTGCAAAGTTCAATTGCGGTTTGCATAATTACGCATGCGAGACGTTGAGGATTCGTAGACTTTTCCAGGGCATTATTCGTAGACTTTTCCAGGGCATTTGACACCATTGACCATGACATTCTTAATAGTAAACTAGACTCAATTGGTATAACTGGTCCTCCTTTACCACTACTACGCGACTACTTACGTGACAGGTATCAGGTTGTTGGTGTATGTAATGCTTATTCTAAACCTAAAATAACTAATTTAGGTGTACCACAGGGGTCAATTTTGGGCCCCTTACTATTTTTACTGTATATTAATGACTTGCCTAATTGCCTTACTTCTTCTAAGTGCATATTATATGCTGATGACACCACAATCATTAATTCTGACGAAGATCTATCACTAGTAGTAACCCGGCTTAACAGTGACCTTCATAACTTGCTAGGATGGTGTAAAATTAATAGACTTACCATTAATCCCTCTAAAACTCAATTTCTTGTGTTTTCGACACAAAATAAATCACCAGAGTGCATTCCGCCCATTTTTATTGATAACCACCCATTATCAGCTAGTGAAGAATGCGTATACCTAGGCGTAAATATGGACCGTAACTTGAAATTTCAAAACCATGTAACACGTTTAACAAAAAAGTTATCACATGGAATACGCATCCTCATTAGGGCACGTTCATTTTTTTCACGACCGGTACTACTCTCACTTTATTTCGCGTTTGTGCGCTCCCACATTAATTACTGCATAACCTCCTGGGATAACACGTACAATACTCACCTAAAACCGCTACAAATCATTCAGAACCGGGCAATTAGCTTAATCACGTCAAGTCCACCCACATACAATGCTAAACAGTTACTTCAAGAAAATAACATTCTCGATGTTGCCGCCCTTGTAAAATACAATCTCGCCACTTTTCTTTTCAAACTAATTAATGAAGAAATCTCATTGTCATTAATTTCTTCATCATCTTTACTTAATACTAACCCAACTCGTTTCGCGCAGCATAACAACTTCATTCTGCCCAAAGTGCGAACTAATTATGGCAAACAAACAGTTCACTTTGCAGCCATATCATTGTGGAATACATTACCATTTCTAATAAAAATCCAAAAAAACCCATAAATTTCGCCATGAATTGAAAAATTTCTTGTTATGTGACATTCACTGTTCTGTATAACTGGTTTTTCGACTTGTCATCTCACCTCAAACTGTTGTTTTATTTTTTCTCTTTTCATGTTATTTGCACTTATATTTTTTTTTATTATCGATGACACATAGTTTATGACAACATCGTCTTTTTCTTGTATCTGTATCTCATTATTATTGAATTTTGTAATATTTCTATCCTTTGCTACTGTCGTTGCCAATCAAATATTTATGTTAATATTGCATAGGAGGTCCCATTTCAGTTTACACTACGGGACCTCCTTCTGTATATCCTTATCTTGTACATTATGTTATGAATGAATAAAATTTGATTTGATTTGATTTTGACGCAATGTCCCGCCCTGACGTGACGAGCAGTCATCGCTTGCTATCGCCAGCCGGTAGGAAACGGGTAACCGTTATCATCTTTGCCTATGCCTTCGACACGTTGTCAGATTAAACGCCGCTCGCAACTGCCCCGGCACATCGGGGAGGAGCATTGCGCCAGTGCTCACAGTCTTGCATGCGTAATCATGCAAACCGCAATTAAACTTTGCAGCAGGATATCTCGGGGCACAGACATGCTAGAAGAATTCTTCCAAGTGGAACTGCGTAGTAACGCGACTGCCTCCAACTTTTCAATACAAACAAGCCCGCTTGCTGCACTTATTAAAAAGCTGATTAATCAATCTTAGATAATTGCGCGGCTGACAGTTATAATTACTGTCTCACTTTGTGTCCCCCTGGATACATAACTCACCTGCAAAGGTGGTTTTCACGTGCCTCCCAGTGTTGAATTTTAAGAAAACATAAAGCTTAATATTGAACACCCGGTATAATCCACCAGAGGTCGCCCCCTTCGTCGGGCATTGCATTGTGCTGTAAGCTTGATAATGCTGATGATAATGCTGATGATAATGCTAATGATAATGCTGCTGATAATGAGTACTTTGCTAGAATTGCACGAAGGAATTGGTGAAATTTTACGTGTTTTCTTTTTTTTTTTCAGTAAGATCCGGCTTTTTCCATAGTAGAGTACACAGTACTCTAAATCGTCTGCCCTTTTTTTGTGTGTGTGTGTGAAAACGGAAGAATTGGTAGACATGTGAGGTGAATATTTTGTTCTGATGAAGCAGAAGGGAAGAAATATTGATTGAAAAAAAAAGAACTTGCTGCATGTCATATTACTATGATCACTTCATGTATTAATGTCGCGGCCGCCATAAGACCTTCGTTGATTTTGTTTTCTTTTCTGGCACGTAGATGCACATATTCGCGGAGTGTTTTTAGTTTGTATTTTGCTGTGTTTCTTCACATATCCTAAAGCAAAGCTCGTAAATTAGCTTGCTCACTCCCCGTCAGAATACTTCTCGATAAATGTAAACTTCTTTGCTATAGCTTCCTGAGATGTGTGCAAAAATGTCAGTTTTAAGTGGCACTTTTGCTTACTCAGTAAACGATCTACTCGCTTAGACCCCCACTAACTTTTTCTTCAATTTTCATCTCAATGAAATTGCTGATTTCTACTAATTAATGGCGGGGTTTTCAGGTTACCAGCATGGGCCAAGGAGCCCAGACAGCAATTTTTTCCGTTATCCCCCTGACTTATTCACAGCGTCTCAAAAAAATCGTGTCCTTTGTCCTTTGCCCTGTCGCCAAAAACGTCCGCTGTACAGCCGCTGCCATAGCGATGGCTACGAGATCACAAGCACGTCTCACGACCAGCAGCTTTACTTAATTGAGGAACCCGTCTATCTCTTTCGTGCCGTGGAAAAGAAATGAGTGGAAGCGTGGGCTACACGTGGAAACTTGCGGCGCGCACTGTTTCGTGCAGTAGCTTGATTATCTTCGCGTGTGCCACAGAGGGCTAATTGATATACGTACACAGTAACTCGGTTTTCTAGGCCACGCTAACGCGCCTAATTACAAAACCGATCTCCCGTGGTGGCACCGCGGGGTAGGTTTACGAGGGCAGTTTATTAGCGCAGACAGTGTTTCGTTTTACTGCTAGACCCTGCGGGTTCGTACTTCTTTTACTGCAGCAGGCATAAGCTGTGCGACGAACGCATTCTATTGAGTCGCACATAAAGGTCCTTTTAGTAATACAGGAAGACTGTGTAATAATCTTTGGAATGAGCTTTTATGATGGCCAAGATTATGAGCTCTTCTTGAAGTAATAGCAGCAGTTGGCACGCGGTTGGAATCAAAGCAATATTTCTTCCAGTTTCATGTTTCCCGGGAATCGCCGAGTAATTGCTGGCATAATATAGGTTGAATAGCGCTGGACAGATGATGCGCCAAGAGCGCGCCATTTGTATTGTAATGTTCATGTGCGTTTAGTTCAGGGTATACAGACGCGAACACATTTTCCGGGTAATTGTGTGCACGATTTACAGAACATTCTTACTTTCAGGGTCATTTGAGCATATTAAGGTACCTCTTCATTGCTCATGTCTTGTGTTGTCTCCTGAGATGACTTGGTTATCCCATTGTTAGTCTCACTTTACACTGCTACTGCATGCGATAACAGCGATAATCAAAAATATCTGGTTGTCATTACTTGGCATGTATGTACGTCTGTTAGAAAAGTATCCGACCCTTTTTTTTTTTTTTTGCGAGCACCTGACGGATTTGAAACAAGCGCGCTTGCATCAGCCGACCTTGAACCTTCGTGCGCATGCGTGAATTCTTTCCCGCCTGCCAATAGCGTCAGTCGCTGGGAAGCAGCGTTTGAGTGAGGTCGTGCGCAGTGCTCTGGTCGGTTTTTCATTGCAAGGAAAATGACGGAGCGACTGGAGCAGCGATACTGCATAAAATTTTGTCAGAAACTGGGCGACAGCCAAGTGGAAACCATTGGGAAGATCAAGACGGCTTTCGGTGACGACGCTATGAGCCGCACACAGATTAAGGAGTGGTACAACCGGTTTAAAGACGGCCGCACATCGGTGGAGAGCGAGCCACGCTCCGGTCGGCCATCAACATGCCGAAATGACCAGGTAATTGCCGAAGTGAACGCTGTGGTGATGCGGGGCCGTCGTGTGACTATCCGGGAAATTGCGGAAGAGGTGGGCATCAGCACTTTCTCTGCACATTCCACTATGACCGAAGATTTGGCCATGAAGAGAGTTGCGGCGAAATTCGTGCCGAAACTGCTCACGGTGGTGCAAAAGCAACTTCGTGTTGAAGTCTCACAGGACATGCTGGATTTAACAAGCAGTGACCCTAACTTCATGAATATCGTTATCACTGGTGACGAGTCTTGGGTGTACGGGTACGACCCGGAAACCAAATCCCACAGTGGAAGCATTCCACGTCACCAACACCAAAGAAAGCCCGCCAAGTGCGCAGCAACGTCAAAGTGATGCTGAGTGCTTTCTTTGACTCCCGCGGTGTGGTACACCACGAGTACGCACCACAGGGTCAAACAATCACGAAAGAGTACTACAGGGATGTCCTCCGTCTCCATCGCCTACGTGATGCTGTGCGGCGCAAGAGACCTGAGTTGTGGTCAACAGGAAACTGGCGCATGCATCACGACAGTGCTCCTGCACATTCCTCACACTTGGTTCAGACTTTTTTGACGAAAAGTCAGACTCTTGTAGTTCAACAGGCTCCTTACTCTCCTGATATGGCTCCCTGCGACTTCTGGCTGTTTCCCACACTCAAGAGGACATTGAAAGGAAAGCGATTTCAGACAAGGGAGGACATTATGGCTGCAACGACAGCTGAGCAAAACTCCATTCCGAAAGAGGCCTGCTCAGAATGCTTCCAACAATGGCAGCACCGCTGGGTGAAGTGTGTGGAGTCCCAAGGGGACAACTTTGAGGGGCATTAGGTTTCCAACGCTCCAATTATGCCAGTTTTTTTTCTTCCGCCAAAGGTCGGATACTTTTCTAACATACCTCTAGTTAGCAGTTCGCTAACTTTGGTTAGCACTTCGTTAGTTAGCAGCCCACTAATGTTCATGCGAGTCGTAAAAGCGAGCATACGAGTAGTTGTGCACCATACCTCTTTCCTCTTCATTCCCGCTTTCCTCACCCTACAGTGAAGGGCAGACAGCCAGGTACGACATGGGTCATTTCCTTCCCTTTCTTTCTTATGTTCTCTTTGCCGAAGCCAAGGGCGTAAATTTTTGCCGGGGGGCGGGGGGGGGGGTGTTCAACCATACTTTATGTATGTTCGTGCGTGCGTTTGTATGTGGGCGTGTATATATACACATGCAAAATTGAAAACTTTCGGGGGGGGGGGGGGCAACCCCCCTGGGTACACCCCTGGCCGAAGTACTCGACCGCGGCTCAAACTGAATTGCACATTCCTGCTTCATTGCACATTCCAGGCTGCATTCGGGAAGAATGCCGTTAACTGCACTGGTGCGATTTGCCAGTGACCAACTCGTCAAGCAGCCGGTCGCCTCTAGAATAAAAAAAAAATGGCCTTGCGCTCCACATTCCAGGAAATTTTTTTGTGTGTTTTTAGTTCTGACCTGTAACAGATAAAACTCTCTTTAAAGAAGCGCGTGACCTCTCATAGAAGATAGTTACACTCTCAACGGAGAGTCGTGCGTAATCACGTATCTCCAAAAGAGAGTTATCTTGTCTATTTAAAGAGTGTTATACATGTCGCAAGTCAGTGCTCACAAAAAAAAAAAGGAGTCAAAGGACACTAATTGGCGCTTTATCTCTGCTGAAATATTGATGTCCATTGGACTGATATCAAGTGACATTTTTTATTGTTGGTTACGCTTGTTCAAAGTACTTGCAAGTCGCAAGTCTGCTACGTGTGCTGGTGAGAGGAATGAGAATGCGTAGCTGCTAAGTAGAGGCTTTCATAGCTCGTATTGGGGCTGACACAATATCGACCACAATATTTCGCACGCTGTCTTCCGCTTCTATTTTTTTAAGAGTCATAAACTAACCTTCAGAGATAAATAAGCGCTTGTCGTTGAAAAAAATTATTGTAGGACATGAATATCTTATATGAATATTAGAAGCTTAGTGTTTAGCGAGAGCCGCTCATAGATTTAAACCTACGTCAGATACGTTTTCGAGATGTTATCCTAATGGTATGATCGCGCGCTTAGATTTCCTTTTTGCTTTTTTTATCAACAAGACTGCGGTCTCTTATGGATAATATGACATTCAGAATATTGCTGTCTGCATATGCACTTTGTAGTTCTGTATCTTTCCTTAAGCTATGTGCTCGGTCGACCACATCTAAGGTAGAACACGTCGTTAATATTTAGGAAGGAAAAGCTACAAACGTTTATTCTGCTGAAATATCCGTTGTAGGACGCCTAATTGTGGTGCTGATAAAGACATTTGGTTTCCTTAATTATTTATTAAACATCAGCTTCTGTGAGGTGTTGAATACTAATGAGGGGTTCGCGTTACATGTGGATGACGCTCTACAAAACTTTGCGTTCGTGTGCCGACTGTTTGTGAGCAGTCATATCTGGTCGCTCAGCGTGTGCTGTATTTCGTGCATTCTTGACGTTTTGATTTGTTTGATAAACGGCAAGTAGCTGGTGTCAGCTAAAGGCGCCACTTTCTACTGCAATATGCTAATAAAACGAAAAGGAGTCACGTGTTTTTCGTGGTCACTGATACCTCTGACTCGGCGCTTGTTTGAATCGCCGATTAAAATACAAATATAACGCTGCTGACCAAAAATATGCGGCTGGAAGGACAGTGTGGCTCTCGGTAATGCTCTATTCCACTGTTCAGTTTGTATCCCGTGGACATCGTACGAAAGGTTGCTTCCTTGTTGTTTTTTCAAGTTCTAACTTCAAATCTTTCCGTGTTGCGCGGAGGCGGCAACACACGGCGCACTCCAAAGTTCTGGAAACCATTTGTCACCGTAATAAGACCGCCGTGTCCGGTATTACTTTCTTTCAGATGGTCGCAATGTGGCAAACTAAGCCGTCGGGAAAGAACGTGGCATCCACACTTTCACAGCTGTCGCTTGCCCGCCGGCAATCTCTCCCATTTTCCCCGCGCTTCCTTTCTTAGAGCCAAACTCAAGATGCTTTAAAGTGGTTGTTCGAAACTTCTTGGCTTTCTGCTCATCGGCGACGGCACATTCCGAAATGCGGACGCGTTCATTTCGTCCGTGGTATTGTTTCGCTCAAAGGGAATCTTCTGCTTCGGTAACGCGTTGAGAACACATACCAATGGTCTTATATGCGCTCTCGCTCTATCGATTTGCATCAAGTACACAAAGAAAGATATAAAAAAACAGAACTTTACGCTCCTTCTCGAAACCAATGTTTTTCTCATCTTGAAGCATTAAGGCTCCAGAGCTTACACATTGTAATAGAGTTTGTATATATGATTGTATATACGTCGTAATTCGATTTTTTTTATCACTTTCTTCGATGCAGTTACAATTATGCGAACTCTCTGTTTTGTGGCAATGGGTAAGTGAATAGGCAAGGAAGTCTGCTATACGAAATGCTGCAGGCTACTGTATTGCACAGCACCAAAGAAGCAATATATTTGGCAAGCTTTCATGCACTGACGCCTTCTTCGTTAGGCGCAGTTCTAATCTACTCGCCAAGGTCTATTTTCTCCAGCGGCGAACACATACATTTTAGCACAGTTTATCGGTCCGGTAACAAAGTATATATAGATGATGATTCAAAAGCACCAGATTCGCTTAAAGGGCGAAGTAGTGAATGGGATAGCAATGAATTAGAATGCTGTGTGAAGTGAGACTAGCAAGTATTTGTTTCAGCATATGACCTGGCGTAACTGAACAAAAATTATTTTTCACAGTGTAGAGCAGAGGTCTGGGGTCACGTATGTGGCCCCCTGGTGGCGTACTATACGAGCACATACATGTCTCTGGTATCACCACGTGTGCGAGTAATTGTGTGGTTAGTTGTTTAATTAAACAGCGGCTCTAAAAACTATCGTGAAGAAAGACGCCTCTCAGAAGCGACATTACTGGTCAAGTCCCAGGCAATGCTATATGATATTAGTCATATATGATATTATGTGCTATATGATCTTATGCTATGTGATATATTAGTGGTTTTTGTTCCACCAACGCGTATGAATTGGCATTTTCTTTCCTGGCGTATTTTCGGTGCAGCTGTATTTTTCTTCTGCAGTTCCTACTGTTACTCATGTGTGAAGCGTTGAAATCTTTACATGAAATTTTGTAGATTATTTCCCGGTAACGTTAGGTGCCAAGGCGACCGTCCATGCTACTTTAGCTTCTTTGGCGGCATCTCGACAATGTTCAACTCTCGCCTCACGAGTTTTTATCAAACCTCGTGTTATTTGACTACTCTGTGCGATGCTTCCCTGTACATGTGCACAGTCTTAATGGCAACCGCATGCGTCTCAATGGCGGTTTTTTCACGCAATGCAGTGACGCAAGTTCCTTACTCCACTGCGCATTTGCGTCATTGCAGTGGCGCAGTAGTGCATTCTGTTCGCAGTTTCTACAACGAAATCACACTGGCCATCCTTTCTACACGTCCATTTTGTTAAAGCACTCTTCTCTTTCAAGTGAGAATGACCTCAGAACTTTTCGCACAGCTTTTCGAATGAGTTAGATTGTGAAACTGTATACTTTTCGGGCGACGCTGTCTGGTTCATTGCAGTGACATTGACAAATGGTATTGCCGTGTCGCGCCCGTTTCGCACGGCGAAGCCTGCTGGGCGCGTGTGTCGCAAACAGACTGCCACTGTTCGTGTTCACTGTCCCAAACACACATGACCGATGAAGTGCGTCTCTGAATAGGACAAACAGGCCGAGCTGGCGGTTAAATAACGAGTAGATGGAAATTTGAGCAATGTATACCCTGCGAGGTTCAGATAACCTACAGTCCTGTCGAGTAGTCGCCACTCCCTCACCTTATTATTGAAAGCCTCGGTTACATTCACCCAGATGTACTTGCGAGACTCGTTGTTTCACGAGGCTACATATAGACGCGACAGCCGCATTTACCCTAGTGCTGCGAATGACAGGAGGCGCACTGATGCGAACAGGTTGAGGACGAGAAATGTGACAAGCAGTCATCGGGTTGACATTAAACGAAATGTTCCGATTCTTGTTCTTTCTGATGTATTGCCTGCCGCGCCGTATTTTCTATCTATCTATCTATCTATCTATCTATCTATCTATCTATCTATCTATCTATCTATCTATCTATCTATCTATCTATCTATCTATCTATCTATCTATCTATCTATCTATCTATCTATCTATCTATCTATCTATCTATCTATCTATCTATCTATCTATCTATCTATCTATCTATCTATCTATCTATCTATCTATCTATCTATCTATCTATCTATCTATCTATCTATCTATCTATCTATTCGTTGTTTTATTATTTTTATGTTGTATTTTTTCTTCTTTTTTTCTGGGTGATTGTTACGGTCAGAAATAGACCGAAAAAGAGAAGTTTGCAATTTCTTTCTCAAAAGAAGAAGTAAGCGAGAGTTGAATAGGGCTTCAGCAGTTGGATCGGACATCGCGCATTCTTGTACGCTATTATAGAAAATTCGGTGGATGCCGTCTAGGAGGAGATCGCTTGCCAAATGTAGCACAAAGACATGCCGATAACGCCAGGCAAGTGGATGATGAAGGTGAAGTGAGGAATCGCCGTTATATAGGGAGCTACGATATTTAGTGGTATCTGAAGAGCCTAGCCCTGTCTAACAAAACTTGAAATTCGGCGAGATAGCTTTTGTGAACATTGGAGTGCAAAACGAAACATTCACAAAAGTATCTGGTTTTGCGTCCTATGCCTCTCGTTCATCTGGTATATACTTCAGGTAGGATCGTCATACATTTGATAAAGCGAGTTTGATGAAACGAAAAAGCAGAACACAAAGCGCGCGCACACGCACACACACGCACGCACACGCACACACACGCACGCACACAAACACACACACACGCGCGATATATATATAGGGGGTTAACAAAAACATTACGAACAAAGTTATTTACACTTAATAACGAATGTGTATGGTGATGGAAATGACAATGTCTTATAATTTTGGGCCTGAGGAGGATGCTTGTGGACAAAAAAAACGTGAGTGAATACATATGAATGGAATGCTAATTATAATGATCAAGCAAACAAACAAACAAAAAAGACGGGAATTGTCAGCCTTACTGAGGAGCTGGAATTTCAAGTGGCTGGAATCATTGTGCAAGCGGATGAATAAAAAAATGAGCCGTTGGCGGTCTTTTCCTTATTAAAAAAAAGCTAGGAAGATTTTAAAACGACTTCAGCCGTAGCAGACACGGAGCTACCTATAATGAACGGCAGAGCAACTACTAAGACAAGGACGTGAGTATGAAGGGCGAACAAGAGTCTTGTTCGTTCTTTCTTACGTCCTTGTCATAGCAGTTGCGCTGTGTTTCATCATGCGTCACCAACTCGTAAATTTTTGCGTTTCTATGCAATATTTAAGTGAGACGTTTATAAAAACAGGCAGAACAAGAAGATGCAGATTTCAATAGATGAATCTGACTACAGTAACGGAACCAGCGCAGGTGACTATTTCCCAGTGGGCGTTCGTTGTTATCACTTGCATAGAACGGTGAATGATGACGGACGCACCAGATCTGGAAGCCTGGGCTTCAATTCGAGAAACGCGTTAGTGAATATGCAGTGGAGAATAGTAATATGGGGCTAGAGAGCTTCGGGAGGCTTGTTTTAAGAACACAGATGAGCGCGTTTTACAGCGAAAGCTGTTATGAGATCATTTCACCGGCCGTTTTTGGCGCCGTAGTTGTCCGCCGCCGCCGCCGGTGTCCGTAACCAGTATCGCCGAAATAAGAAAAAAAACGAAATAAATGAATTCCAGGATGGAAGGAGGTTCGAACCTGGGCCCTCTGCGTGGGAGCCCAGTATTCAACCTCTGAGCCATGCCGGGGCTTGAAACTGCTTTGCAAAAAGGTCCTATACAGGCTTCATGTCGGGAAGGAACCACATTAGCATATGCAATATAGCGTGGTAGAAGAGTAAAATAAGCACCAAGCGTCGCACAGCGCGAATTCTGTAACCAGGCTTCACACAATGCGAATTGCGCAACGAGTAGGTTGTTGAATGCTTCCAACCCATTACAAAGGGATCTGCCATAATTCTTCATCGTCATCAGGCACAGCATCAACAAAGTGCGCATAATGCCTTACATGCGTTAGCAGCTACCAAAGCTCTCCGTAGAATGACGAACAATGGCACAGTGCCTGCTGCCCTACTTCTCAAAAATTACAATGATTTATAGCGTAGTGGGTTCCTCGAAAGTGCACTTGTATTGGTTGCCAAGGAAGCCCATAAGCGCTTGATCCACTTCCTCGTGGTCTCAGTAAAATTACAATGATTTATAGCGTAGTGGGTTCCTCGCAAGTGCACTTGTATTGGTTGCCAAGGAAGCCCATAAGATCCATTTGCGCATGTCGTCGCTTCAACAAAGTGCACATAATGCCTTACAGACGTGTAGCTGGTGCCTCGCTTCTCTGCAGAATGACGAATAATGGCTTAGTAGGTGCTTCGCAACTTCACAGAAATTGTGATTTATGGCGTAGTGGGTACCTTGCTAGTGTACTTTTATTAGTAGCCGCAAGAGAGCTTACAACGGGCTATAGAAACGCCGCTCTTCCAGCTTTCGCTGTGACTGTGCTGCGGTTTCAGCGCAGGCCTGGCAATTTTTTTTGTAAAAGCCGCTAACTGCGCTTGTCAAAGTCCTATAGTTCTCGTTATCAGAGGCAGCTGCATGAAGGGCTCCCAGAGGAGAGCACGCTGCGTAAATGTTTTTCCTTTTTCTTCGTAGCTCACACTGCGTGGAAAGATATAATCTCTTGCCAGGCAATAAGTCTTGGCAGATTCGATTATTTGGGAACCGAGTGTTTTAAAGTGTTTTTATGGCATAAACCATTATACCATACTTCTAAGGATATGCTTAATAATATTTCTCCGTTCATCAATCGTCATCAACAGGTGCTAGCGTTGCCGGCGAGCTTTAACAAATTAGCGAGATTAGCGTCTCTTCATTGAGCATAAAAAAATGGAGAGTAGACCTCCAGGAAATAATGTTAATATCGATTTTCTTGTTGTTGTACTAAACAAAAACATTCAACTTAGCCGAAATGTAGAATATCCTGCGATTTACTCCCCGTTCGTACAAAAGCAAAATGATAAATTGTTATCAAAGAAAGGAACATGGAAATCGGCGCTTCTGTTTTCGGACCCCGTTCCTCGTGAGATCAGTGGATAGCATTCGTTTCGCATTCCGCAGCTTTTGTAAGCATTAGCTAGGGCCTTCTAGAGTGAACGCTATCTATTTTCTTTCATTTTGCACGCTAAAAAAATCTAATATTTGCTCTCGTCCTAGCAGCAATATGTGATCGTAAAGGCAGCTGTTTTGGAAATGCAAAGTGTATTTCCTTGTCTTATCCAGCATATAACAGATACATCTTGTTTTTACATACCGGGCCCCTGCATCAAATCAGTGGGCTATATTTGTTATTTAGCTTTGCGTTTAGGCTTCCGTTGACCAATACCTTGTAATATATGGAAGCGCATTTAAATGAGTGGGCGACGAACAAGCTCACAGCCACAAATGTCGCCCTTTTCTAAGCTCAGTTTTATTAAAGATATTTTCCCGCACAGAGAAATGCGCGTGGCTTTATTGAGTTTGAGGCCTGAATATAGGAGGCACCGCAATTTGAGTTGACAAGCTCGAAAAATCGTGAAAAATTCTAACGCGATACCCACTGCAGCTAAAAATGAGCGACGTAAGGCTCCTATTTACCGACCTGCCGGCCGGTAATGCTTTGCCGATAAAAACACCGTTAGCGATGCCATTAGCTTCAAGGTTTCATGCAAGAGTAGCACTCAACCTGTGGGCACATGTAACGAAAAGCCCAACATGAAAAAGCCTACTCCTTACACGTGGGACGAAAAAAAATGGGTGGAGGGGGGGGGGACGCATATATATGACAAAATTCTCAGAAATAGAATCCTCATGCATATGTAAATCCACTACATCGTTATTCTATAGTGTAATGAAAACATGAGACATGCGCGCTTGCAGTCTATATATATATAGAGAGAGCTTCTTTGACACATATGCATGTGCTATAACGCTAAATGTGTTGACGTCATGCGTTGTTATAATAATATGGATGCTACATAGGTGCCTTGTTCGCGTAGTGTATTAGCTAGGTGCTATGTTGATATAATATGCGCTTTTGGAGTGCTCCTACTGAAGTGATAAACTAGAATATATTTAGTTGCTCTTCTTTTTTCCTTGAAAGCGCGAGTTAAATAATTTCACTTCATAATTGCTCGTTTTATACTGAACGCATATTTTATCCGTACGAATCAAATTAGCTCTTTCCGTAAGTAGCACTGGTACAAATATTATCTGGCGCGCGTCAAGCGCTTTCGCAGGCGTTATTAAACACAAAAACAAGTAAAGACAAAGAAATCACAGCTGCAGTTATTTATGACGCTGAACTTTTTTTACTTCGATTGCAGTAGGCTCTCTCCATGCGTGCATCGTCCTGTAACAGCAGCGTCTTCGTCCGCTTCAGTACTAAATGTTGTGGCCCCCGAAATACATGAGGGAATGCCAGTGCTCAGGGAGGCCGTGTTGGTACACAACATTCAACAGATTTTCAAATGTGTAGGTTGCGCTACAGCGAAGTGGTCGGACAGAAACGATAAATTTTATTCGGAAACTGCGGTTCGTCTTTAAGCTTCTGGCTTATGAGTGCACGCCTTGTTTTATGCCTTGTTTAAGGGTCCTGTTTGAAGGGTGTATGCAGTATAATAAAAAATGTGGGAGATTGTGCTAACTTCGACAAGAAGTAGCTTTGTTTCGACCAAGACATTATAATACGCGTACCGAATAGCACGTGAGATATCTTAGAATGCAGGACTGGTGCCTGCCTTCGCCACTCATTCAGTGGAGGCGCCCGTGCAAGCCGCTTAGCTTAAGGAGTTTCGCAGAAAATGGAACCAAAAGCAGCCGCTGAGAACAAAGCCTGGCAATACCACTGACTGTTATAATTCTGCAAGTTTACATTGCATCTTCAAGCGGAGTAGCTTGCTGTAATTCTTGTCGTGCCCACTCGGCAATTCTTTTCCGTTCTCAGGACTCCAACGCGAAACGCAAACACACAACTGCTTGCTTTGCTGCCATTTTCGAAAACTTCATCCCAGCCGATCTTCTCACGTCACAGGCGTGTCAAAGATATTACATCATAATCAAGTTCAATATTTCCTTAAGAACGCCGTTTCTCAATATTGACTTTTTACAAGGTATAATAACATAATAATATATGGGGTTTAACGTCCCAAAACCACGATATGATTACGAGAGACGCCGTAGTGTAGGGCTCCGGAAATTTCGACGACAGGGGTTCTTTAACGTGTGCCTAAATCTAAGTACGCGGCCCTCAAACATTTTCACCTCCATGGAAAATGCAGCCGCGCAGCCGGGATTCGATACCGCGACCTTCGAGTCAGCAGTCGAGCGCCATATCCACTAGACCACCTTGGCGGGGGAATTTTTACAAGATAAACAAGCATATTGCATTTGTGGAATATTTCTTAGATTTCTTATGCAGAGAATGAAAGCACATTTGCGTAAGAAATAGTACTTCGTCTTTGCATCCAAGAGACTTTTTTTGCAAGATAAACAATCTCTTGGATGCAAAGAAGAAGTGCTATTTCTTACGCAAATGTGCTTTCATTCTCTGTATAATAACGCTGAGAAATATTCCACACATTCAAAACAGCGAAACTCAATATAAATACGAATGAATATGTAAGGCCTAATTCGATCCAAACTCTCAGTGTCCAACATTCGCACACAGTGCACGTATCTCAATGTAAAGATCGTAGAAAAGCCCTCCCGCATACCGGAGCCGTGGTTGCGCAAGGGAGGTAATTAATGTGCAGGTAATTTAGCGCGCGGTATCTGTGGAGCAACCTGAGGTCCGGGCAACCTGCGAGCCCGGTACGTGTAAAGTTCTGCTTAATGAAGGCACTAAAAGTGGCGCAGTATGCGCAAGGGAAAACAGCCACTTCAAAAGACCGCAGAGTTGCGCAAAGCTGAACGCAACAGAGAGAGGGCGACGTATTTTTTTCCCGGAATTTCTGTTTAAATACGCACCATATGGCGAAAACATCGCACGGATAAAGGTCTCACCTGCACCTCAAGCATTTCACTAGGAAGTTGCGCAAAATGTAGTAGCTCGGGCTTAGCAAGCGCATGTCTATTTTACTGATTCTCTTCTTCTTCATGCTTTATTCGTCTAGTTCAATGGTCTATGTTCAATCGTTCTAGTTCAATGGTTAAATGGTCTATCGTTTCAATGCAGGGGCAGGCTGACTCTCTCCAAACCTTGTAAGTGAGATGCTGGATCCTAAGCAGCTGCTGAGCACAATTTAATTTGAAATATATATAGATAACAGATGTAGAAAGTAATACACTTATCAGTCCTAATTTTTTTTATCTATGGCCCCATTCGCTATAACAGAAATTTATAGCAGATTGACGGCTATGGCAAAAAAAAAAATCTCTGTTTCTAATTGGCTATATGCACTGATAAACTCAGTCGTCTCCAGTTTCAGAAGGTGTCGATTGTAATTGTTATAGGCGTCCTGGCAATAGACCCGGAGAAGATGGGAGGGATGACAGATGTGCTTTGCAGCGAAGGTGAACACTGGGAAATATCAAAAGTACCAAGTATGTTAAAATTTCGGTGTCCCACGTGCATATTGATTACGCAGCTGTATTATCCAATGTGCAATGTGAACAAACATCTGAGATTGACTTGTTTATTTTGCATTTCTTGGCGGAAATCGCATTATGCGTGAGGTTATGCTTGCACAGTTTTGGTGTTGTTGGCCCTGCTATTGTCGAAAAATACTCCAGCATTTACTACATAATGCATCCACGACACGTTTACGCCACAGGAACGTAGCCCTTGTTCTTCGTCATGACAGTCACTCAAACAACGTAAACGGTGAATAAGGTGCACCCCCGCAGTCCATTAAAAAAGAAAAAAGAGGAAGAAAGTTCAGCCTGTGCATACCGCTAAGACCGACGCACAGTACACAACGAGGGTTCGACGTATGCGTTTCTGTTTAGACGCTTAACTCTCGTACGATAAGCGGCCTTACTTCAGACCGCGCAAGAACGAAACGCACCGCTACAACAGAGAACTCATGAGTAACCCAGGCGTGCCGTACTCGACACAGGAGGGGAAACAATCGAGGGCTCTTTTTACGAGCCCGGCTGTTCAATTGGTAACCATTAGTATGCGGCTCATTCATACTCCAGCGAGTTCGCGCGGCCAGCCAAAGGCCGCATCACTGGTGACCCCGCAAAGGCAGTTACTGTGGCTATTAACCTTGACCTTGGTCGACGCAAGGGAGCCCAGCGGTGCAATCATCTGCGCTCTAGCTGCTAAAGGGCTTTCCAATCGTGCGAGCCTTAATCAGCAATGCGTCTGCCGCAGTTCAATTGGAAACGGCCTGTATAATGAAAGTTGATCATTTGTTTTGTTCCCGATGTTCTTGTGAACTTTTTTTTATTTGGTTGTACTAGGACGTTACTTTACTTTTTATTTGCTTGTTTATTTGTTCCTTTTTATGCAACTTCCAGTAGTTAACTTGTGTTTGGTCCCTATTGTTTTAGATATTTACCATGTTGTTGTTTGTTGTCGTTGCTGTTGTTGAGATTTAACGTCCCAAAACCACGATATGATTATGAGACGCCGTAGTGGAGGGCTCCGAAAATTTCGACCACATGGGGTTCTTTAACGTGCACCTAAATCTAAGTACACGGGCCTCAAGCATTTTCGCCTCCACCGAAAATGCGGCCGCGCGGCTGGGATTCGATCCCGCGACCTGCGGGTCAGCAGTCCAGCATCATAACCACTAGACCACCGTGGCGGGTTAGATATTAACGAAGTTCCCGCTTTACCGCTTCCCTACATTCGTGATTGATGCTTCTTTGATGAGGTGCACTGCTCTCTTCAATTGCTTCAGTCTTCTCTTTTTTTTTCTTTTTTTTTGCGTTAGCGTTTCCGTGCTCATGCTTAAAAAAAACAAGTATTTTCTCGCCCACTACACTGCTACAAGCGCATCAGCCCTAAATCATTGTGAGCGCGTGTTTGTATACTCTCGTGTTATTTCTCCTTCCTTAATCGTATGGCAAATAAAATGAGAACAGTCATTGGTAATGGTAGCTAGTATTTCTGATATCATCATATCACCTGAACCTTCATCAACTCTTCTGAACATGAAAACCACCTCAGTATACTAACTAGTGCAAGTCATGATAGGCTATAGAGCGTTCACTTTGTGAGATCGCTATAGGCGATTCTGCTTCCAGAGAACTTTTGATGCACATACAAAAAACGCAGTGTTTTCTAAGTGATCGTTTTGGATTAGGCAAGTTGGACGCCGACTCTCTTACGAAGTCATGTTCAATTTCCCGCAAAATGTTCGCTTTAAATTTTCTCGAACGTTATATTGGTGTCCGGAGCCAGCGAGTCGCTTGTATCTCCTGGCAACACCATAAGTATGTGAAATGAACGTTAGTGCGATATATTAATTACAAGCTTTGCGACTCATTGAGAGACGTTTTACTGTGGCATGAAAGATGCCATCTAATCATCTTCTACCTAGGTGACCTTGACTTTTTTGTGTCTTCTATTTTCGCTAGCATGATCTCGGCTCTTTCAATTGTGTCTTGCATTGATGTATGCGCAATATTTAGTCCCTACAGAGGATGTTTCCTGCTTCTTTTCTATTTTTTCTTGTGTGCAGAAGGTTCTCTCCCTTAATATCAGTTCTTTGATTTTTATTACAGAAAGAAAACAGCGCTGAATTTTTGGACGAACACAAAGGAAGACAAACGACGACCGGCGCTGAACCAACTTGACCAAGAGTTAACCCTAGCAAGATTTTTATGAACTGAGTTTGTCTTCGTGCTCGCGAAAAACTTGAATAGTGGAGTAGAAAACACTTTACAGGCCGAGGTTTAAGCTCACTCCTTAATTATCTATTTTCTTGATAGATACGCCATTGTTATTCCATCGCAACGACGTAATACCAGTAGTGAGAATACTAGTTATTCTCTTTAAGCCTTTAAGGCCGTGCGCATGTGGCTGTACTAACCAGGCTCAAAAGATGAGGTTCCATTCTTCGCAACAGGCGCGCTACATGAATAATTTACTTGAAGACATACCGATACCCAGAAAATTGCTTATTCATGCTGACGAATTCTTCGTTATCGCTTGCAGTACCAAGCTATATTATGTTCGGTTGAATCACCTGAACTCGCGTTAGTCTTGCCCACTTTCTCAGGCGCAGGCTTGAAAGACATAGCGGCCTATATTGCACCAACGCTAAGAGAAGCGTCATTATGCAGGCGGATATTCCGTAAGACCGCAGCCGCTACGTGTGATTAAGTAGTGTATTCGGGAATCCCTATTATATTTTTTCTCGAAAAGTGGGAAGAAAAGCGCGGTGTTTTCGCTCAATCAAACGAATCAAATAATTTTCGCTTAATCCATTGTGACGAGTTTTGTAACGAAAAAAGCAGTAGCTGCTGCGCTGGCTTTTTCTTGAGGCGATAACCTAGACCAGCTGGCTGGATCAACGATATCGGAAGCAAGACACCGGAGACATTTACCGATCGCCGACATTGGATGCTAGGCTGACAGCGCATCTTGACCCACCACGGTGGTCTAGTGGTTATAGTGGATGCTTGGGCGCGTTGGTATGACATAGCGGAAAGAAAACAGCGCAAAAGGCGGAGCACAAGGGAAAAGAAACCACAAGCAACAGCGCTCACTTACAAAAATGCTTTAATCTTCAACACCACGCAATGTATGCTAGTGCAGTGCAAAAAGATGGAAAGAAGGGACAATGATAAACCAAAGATAACATGAAAAAACTATCAGTATCACCACTGTAACCCATGAACATTTTGCGTCCAGCCATCAGATAGATAATCAATTTCCTTCCCTGTCAAGGAAGTTGAAGACCTGCTCACGCACACGCTGCTCAGCCTAGCCATTTACAAAGCCTGTATAATTTCTCGTGTCAGCTAGTCCCGATGTCGCTTGACAACCGCACAATGCTGATACTCAGGAATGCATTGTGCGGAACGCATTGTACTCAGGAACCACTGTACTCAGGAACGCATCAACCTGGCAGATGCCAGGTTGATGTGGTATTCTCAGTCCCTGAGAAGTTGGCTAGCTTGTGCAGGGCTGTCAACCCTGATGATCGGGAGGACCACGCTTGCAGATGCAAGCATCGGAATAAGTTTGTTGCATGCGCTGAAGGCGTGGTATATTCACTACCACTGTCTTGTGGCAAGCGGTACATCAGCAAAACTGGCCGGTGCCTCAATGAGCGTCTGAAAGAACACGCTTACAGCGTTTCCGCGACGGTATCTGGCCACCTTGGTATTCACTTCCGCGACTGTGGCTGCGTTCCTAGGTATCAGCATTGTGCGGTTGTCAAGGGACATCGGGACAAGCTGACACGAGAAATTAGTGAGGCTTTGGAAATGGCTCGGCTGGGCAGCGTGTCCGTGAGCAGGCCTTCACTATCTGATGGCTGTACGCAAAATGTGCATGGGTTACTGTGATGATACTGATAGTTTCTTCACGTTATCTTTTGTTTATCATTGTCCCTTATTTCCGTCGTTTTGCACTGCGCTAGAATATATTGCGTGGTGTTGACGATTAAAGCATTGTTGTAAGTCAGAGCTGTTGTTTGTGGTCCCTTTTCTCTTGTGCTCCGTCTTTTGCGCTGTTTTCTTTCCGCTAGTGCAAACCCGGCAGCGGCGGCTGCATTTTCGATGGAGGCGAAAAGGCTTGAGGCCCGTGTACTTAGATTCAGGTGCACGTTAAAGAAGACCAGATGGTCAGAATTTCCGGAGCACTCCACTACGGCGTCTATCATAAACTTATTCCGGTTTTGGGACGTGAAACCCTAACAGTTATTAAAGACGATAGCCTTTCTTGGGATACCTGAACGCAGAAATTTTGGTCTGTCTGTCTGTCACACGATTCAGTCACCCGGCCAAAGTTTAAGCACTTGCTGAACGCCTAGCCATCTTGAACTGGTAGCTGCATTTATACTTGCGAACATTGTCGATCAAAAGGCAAATATTACAGATATCTGAGGCACATCAATACGTGAGTATTAGATGGTGCGTTCCTTTGCTAGAAAATACATAGATACGTAATTCTAAAGACCCTAGTGTTTCTTAGGCTGCGCTAACCCACCCCGAAAAAAAACCCACCCCGAAATTTTTCAGTTTTGCTTGTGCACTATTTGGTCACGCAGCATCGACTCCCGGAGCAGGGGCTACGCCCCTGCTCCGGGAGTCGATGCTGCGTGACCAAATAGTGCACGGCACATCTAGTAAAGCGTTGAGAGAAAAGCTTCTAGCCAAAAAGAACTTGACGCTCAGCGCAGCTGTTCAGTGCGCCAAGGCTGAGGAAATCGCTGCCGCACACACCAAAGCGTGGAGTGAAACCTAGGGCGTAGACGCAGTGACGCAAGACAAAAAAAAAAGTACCAGCAACACAGGAAGGACTCGCTAGGGCACAGCAACGAGAGACATCAAGGAAAGAAATGCGGCTACTGCGACCGCTCGCATAGGCCTCGAGAGTGTCCAGCATATTGTCACGTGGTCGTGACGTCGACGAAGAAAGCAGTCGGCGTTTGCAGAATGAAACTGTTTATTTGGCCGAACTTGTGGCCGGGAAAATGAGAACTAGAACTACAGCAATACACGCTGTACAATGATAGCGGCGAACAGGGCGTCGTCCGTCGATCAACTGACAAGCGGTCAAGTGCGTCGGTTTTTATACAGGTGCTATGGAACTTTCCAGCGATATCGCTGGTGGCGGCGTTATCTCTCGATAAAGCTGGAACATTCGCGTGCGGCGCGAAATCTTTCAAATATTGCACTGGATGCGGAAAGCAGAATCGTTTCGTATTTTGCTGCAAAGCAAGAACAACGCTTGTAAACGACATCGCCGAGCGGGATGACGACGACGATGACGACGTCTTTACTGTGCTGCACATATCTACGGCATGTAAGAAAGCGAGCACGGCCGATCGGCGCGACTGGGAGGTTGCTGCGACTCATATTTCGGGACGAGAACTGCCGCTGAAAGTCGACACCGGCGCGCAGGCCAATCTGCTGCCGCGCGGTGTGTTTGACGCCCTGGGAACCAAGTGCCAGCCGCAGCCGGCCCGGGTAGTAGTGCGTAGCTACGGCGGTGATGAAATAGTGCATATGGTGAAGGTATGCCTCCCAGTTCAGATTGGAGAAGACACCAGGATAGTGGAATTATTTGTTGTGAAGAAAGGTCGGCAGGCGATCTTAGGACTGCACGCTTGCGAGCAGTTTGGTCTCGTGAGCAGAATTAGAGCAGTCAACAAGGATGACTTATTCGAGTGCATTCGCAGAGAGTATCCGAAGTTGTTTACGGTCATCGGACTACTAAAGCGAGAATACAGTATGGCGCTCCAAGATGGCGCCCGCCCAGTCGTCGAGTCGGCGCGACGTATACCTCACGCAATTCGACCACTGTTCAAAGAGGAACTTGATCGTTTGGAGGCGGCGGCGATCATAGCCAGGGTGCGGGAGCCTTCTGACTGGGTAAGCCCACTTGTTATTGCTCGAAAGAAGAACGGTCAACTTCGGGTCTGCATGGATCCCAGAAAAGTGAATGAAGTTTTGAAGAGAGAACACTTCAACTTCCACGCAGAGAGGAGATCGAAAGCGAACTAGCAGGGGCGAAATATTTCAGCTCACTTGAGGCCAACAGCGGTTTCCACCAAATACCTCTTGATGAAAGGTCCTCGCGCACTTGCTCCATCGTGGGCACATCGGGCAGCGTCGTCAGCGAGGTGGTTACCACTGATGCCACTCTCTCTCGCGCGCGCTCGCGCATTTGCACATTCAGCAGCCCATTTGGTCTTTACTGGTTCCTAAGGCTGCGATTTGGCATCGCGTCGGCTCCAGAGATATTACAGCGAAAGCTGTTATGAGATCATTTCACCGGCCGTTTTTGGCGCCGTAGTTCTCCGCCGCCGCCGCCGCCGCCGGTGTCCGTAACCAGTATCGCTCGAAATAAGAAAAAAAAACGAAATAAGAAAAAATTCCAGGATGGAACGAGGTTCGAACCTGGGTCCTCTGCGTGTGAGCCCAGTATTCAATCTCTGAGCCATGCCGGTGGTTGAAACTGCTTTGCAAAAAGGTCCTATACAGGCTTCGTGTCGGGAACGAACCATATTAGCATATGCAATATAGCGTGGTAGAAGAGTAAAATAAGCACCAAGCGTCGCACAACGCGAATTCTATAACCAGGCGTCACACAATGCGAATTGCGCAACGAGTAGGTTGTTGATTGCTTCCAACCCATTACAAAGGTCTCTGCCATAATTCTTCGTCGCCATCAGGCACAGCATCAACAAAGTGCGCATAATGCCTTGCATGCGTTTACCAGATAGCACGGCTCTCCGTAGAATGACGAAAAATGGCACAGTTGCTGCTGCCCTACTTCTCAAAAATTACAATGATTTATAGCGTAGTGGGTTCCTCGCAAGTGCACTTGTATTGGTTGCCAAGGAAGCCCATAAGCGCATGATCCATTTCCTCGGGGTTTCAGTAAAGTTCTTCGCACCCCTCCCCCGTCTCTCTCCCACGTCAGCGTATGTTATACAGCATGACGGCAGAGGGAAATAGCGACCGGGCGTCACCCAGTGCAAATTACATAACTGGTGGCCCGTTTAAAGCTTCCAACCCATTACAAAGAGCTGAGCCGTAATTCTTCATCGTCATCAGTCGTCGCGTCAACAAAAGTGCACATAATCCCTTACAGACGTGTAGCTGGTGCCTCGCTTCTCCGCAGAATGACGAATAATGGCTTAGTAGGCGCTTCCCAACTTCACGAAAATTTGATTTATGGCGTAGTGGGTGCCTTTCTAGTGTACTTGTATTGTAGCCCCAAGAGAGTTTACAACGGGCTCTTGAAACGCCGCTCTTCCAGCTTTCGCTGTGACTGTGCTGCGGTTTCAGCGCAGGCCTGGCGTTTTTTTTTTTTTCAAAGGACAATGACCGAGATTTTTGACGGGCTACTTGGGGTACGCATCTACGTCGATGACATTTTAATTTGGGGTGCCTCATGGGAAGAACACCAAGAAAGGCTGAACAATGCCCTGAAAACAGCCATTGAAGAGGGCCTCACACTTAATTGGGAAAAATGTAAGTTCAGAGTGAAGCAGATAGATTTCCTTTGAGATGGAATAAGTGAGGAAGGCATTCTTTGGCAGCCCTTGCTCCACCATGGGCGATGATGCCGTAGGTGCTTCTAGTTGTCTGGGGGGCGCACATAGTTCCCTACCATGTATGAAACGAGACCGACACGTACAGTGGCCATGGAAGAACTGATGTTTATTACTTGCGCACCGGAAGCGCTCGAGCGCGTTGCCAGACTGGGTGGCGTACATAGACGGTTTCAGCGGTAACCGATTGTGTTGGTTAGATATTGATAAAATAAACAAATCTATCTGAACGCCTTAATTTAGTTCTTATACGCACGAGATTTAAACGCAGACTATCGCTAACACATCGGAGTTAACAGGGCACACCACGTTTAGTTTCCCGCCTGTGTCTCCAGCCATCTCTCACCCTCTAGGTTTTCACTGGCGGATAGCCGAGCACCATCGGCGGTAGTCGCTCTCTTCAGTCGCCATGGCGCATCTAATTAAACTTCCCCGAATACCTTATGTGCTGCACTTCTGTGGATAACTGCGTTTTCTGCAGGTTAGCGTAGGCTAGCTAAGCGCGGGTGTATACAGGGCCCTTATTTGTTCATAATGAGGGTAAACAGACTATGCGCCTCTCAGCAAAGTTCTTTTCTTGCGCAATGTCGTGAAACTGTAGGTAAACTTTTCCTATGACAACAGTAGTGCCACGGCTGCGTACGAGCTCCTAGATTGTGCTTACACCCGGCTCCTCTAGTTTTTTATCACGGAGTTAACCATGTCCCGTTTACTAATATTCTTTGTAGCGCAGCGCAAATAAAAATTGAGGCGTAAGAGGTACCTCGAACCTTCACAACAATTAAACGATAGAACTCTGAAAACGTATACCCATGTAGAGATTGCAAGTTTCCCTCCTACCACGACCGAGACATTTAATTAAAATCTAAATTGTCGCTGAGTTATTAGCAAGTAAGGTCACACTGTTTTTAAATTCTGCATCGAGTGATAAACGTGGCTCAGGTTTAACTCTTGAAAACCTAGTTATCACGAGTGAAAGGCATGTTTCGCTTGGTCTTGCAAAGACTGTGCACAAAGATGGCGCCTGCACAAGCTTCGATTTTGGGCACGTTTCCGCGCTTGGTAAGCTTCACTATAATGTGCTAATCTAGCCTCGCTTTGCTCCGGTGATTGAGCAGGCAACTTTGCCTTTCCTTGAAATTTCGCAGCCTGCCGTCTAGCTACACCCATTGGATGACTGGATTGGAGCGGCCATCCAAATAAACATTCATGGCGAGACTGATAAGCGCATGGTTGTAAATGCGCACTTTATTGCAGAAATTCAATCGACATCTGGTTCAACTATGCAAGCAAGCAGTCGGTAGTGAGGACATGGTTCGTGTTTGCGGGCTACTTCTGTCGACTGCGCTCCAGACCTGGCTCGACGAATATGTTTGTCGTAATTATGAGACCGAGTACGCAATGAAAATATGGTCTTGAGAACAGCAGTGCAAAATTTACGAAAACATGGACACACAAAGATACACACAACACAGGCAACCAATCGTTTACATACAACAAACTAGACCTCCAGTACCACCCGAGCAAGATATTATACAGCCGTGTTTGCAACAATTGAAGCAGCATACGCTGCAATTTTCAATTTCTTTGGGTATACATTTTGTTGATGGAGCAGTGTTGACCAGTATCACGCATCTGGAAGATGATTAATTCATCTCAGCCTCGCGAAGATTTTTTTTCTAGTTTTCTTGTTGATTGAGCAGTGTTGACCAGTATCACGCTTCTCCAAATTAGTTATGCAACTTCAGGTGGTTGTTCTTGCATTGGATTGTGGAGCGCTGAATTAGGGCCTCACTAGCGACCGCAGTTACTAGCATGGTGAAGCAGAAAGCACTTATACGGAAGTTAACGAATTCTCCCTAGCGCTCATTACACAAACTATTTATTTGATCTCGGGAACATTTACTCATTGTGTACCCGGTACCGTACATCGTACATTTTGTACAGCATTTTTCTCAACTTTTACTCTTGGCTAGCATCATTATTTGATGTTTTAAAAGATCAGATTGGTACCACATTTATTGGAAAGTTGGCCTGGCAGGTCGTGGAGGCAGCTTCGTAATGAAATGGTTCCACAACATGGCAGTTCGTATGACGTCAATGTAGCATATTCACAGCTACGGTTAACCTGTTTCAATGACATCACGACGCGGCCACATTAGCATCTGTGCCTCAGTAACGACGTGACGTAATAAATCTAGCTTCCCACCATGCTGGTACTCCATCATGACGGTTCACTAAGAAAATTACTTAAATAAGATTACTTATTTTATTCGTCTTTCGTGCGCACAGTATCATAGTGTACACGCTTGATCCACTCCCTCGTAAGAGCTAGAATCATTTTCAAGCACATGAAAACAATTAGGCCCATTCAAATAGCGGATTAGACCAGAGCTACTACATTCAACCTGATCGACTTAGATAGTTTTATTATAAAGCGCTTGTGTGAAACATAGCAGTTTTTGTTCAGGTTGTTTCCGCGCACAATAAGCAGTGCGCTAATCCTACTTACGTTAACAAAGACCAATTTTACTGTTAGTGGAAGTCAGGGGCGTAGCCAGAAATTTTTTTCGAAGGGGGGGGGGGGGGTTCAACCATACTTTGTGTATGTTCGTGCGTGCCTTTGTATGTGTGCGTGTATAACACGCAAGCAAAATAAAAAAAAATCGGGGGGGGGGGGTTGAACCCCCCCTCCCTCTTGGCTACATCCCTGGCGGAAGTTCTCCAAGGGATCCAACACAGCCGCACACAATGCAATATATCATGCTCCATGGCTCGATAAAAGAACGTGACCAACATGATATGAGCACCGTTGCGCGCGTTGCATGCTTGTGGATGTTATATTAAGCAACATAATGTTCTAATCCCGTTTAACGTTCACCAAGGATCACCATGCATGTGACATATACAACTATGAAATTGATAACTATACATTTTTCTAGCATGCTACCCTGTCGGGTAATGCACCCCTGTCGAAACGTTACGGGAACAAATCACATGATCTTCTGTGCGATGTTTTCTCCGGATGAAGTGAACTTTCTTTTTTATACATAACAGGAATCTTTTCTTGCGATGTTTAGGGTTTATTTTTATGCACAATGCTTCATACAACGTCGCTTGTTTCTCCAAAGCACTTCAATACTCCGATATCCGAAGACGAACCAACGGACGCAAAATATCCTAAATAAAAAAAGCTAAGGTGTGCGTTGAAATGATTGGGACGTGTGGCGGACTCTAAAGACAGCGCTTCAATTAAGCAAAGCTCCACACCACGCTTTTCATTACATATCCATTAAAGAAACGTATCTACGGCAAGTATATGACAGCTAGAGGGCATTGGTGCACTTAAGCGTCCTAAAATCGCCTTCACTTTAAAGGTACGGACTTGAAGACAGTGACAGGTACAAAAATATTTCACACGCAAAATGTCAGAGGAGACTCAAACTGATGCCTCCAATCAAGCAGGCGAGCCTGTCTTTTTTGTCAGCCCATGCCTGAGGCTGCGGAAGGGAGTTATAAGTGTTCGGGTATGTTTTTACTAAGCGGTAAAGAACTTTCCCATTTAGGCGCGCGAAGCCGTCCGAACTTCCAGCGGTCGGCACTGTGCCGCATGAAAAGGGTTGGGACGTGATCTGCACAAAAACATCTCTCGCTACTGAAAGCGCTTTCCTAAGCATCTCTTGAGACTACGGAGTTTGCCTTTGCCGCCCTGTCACATCCCTGAAAACTTTAAAAGAAGGCAGCGCTTGCTTGTATCCTTCCGTCTCGAAGTCACTTTCATTACCTCTTTCGAAGACAGCCAGAGAACACACTGTCGTCTTTTCTAGCTTTCCTTAAAATTGGGCGCTAGCGGTAATGAGGAATGCACGCCGTGTATGGAAAACCAGGGACGCGGCGCGACGTGTTGTCTTATGTATACACACCGTTTTCTGGCGCGTTCAATAGGTCCTTGAAGAAATCCGCAGCTTTTTTTTCTTATTATTTTTTCGTGCAAGTCCGCGTGTAAAAAAAGTCATAAAATGCAAGCGCGATAATATTGCGGAGCCAAACTGAAATTGAAAAATATTTTTCGTGTATCGACGAAAGTGGTTCGTTTGTTTGTTATTCCGAAAGTAGCCCTCAGGCATAGGATCGTTAACAACACAACAAGAAAGGTGCGTCGCACGTAAAGGGACACATTTGTTTCCGGCAAAAATCCAGTAAGGATCGGTAAACCGGCCCGGGGAAGATTAGTTTCAAAGCTCTTCGAGGTCTTGTATAGTGATATAGGATTGGTGCTCGAAACTTAAAAAAAAGAAAAAAAAATCACCGTTAGGTAAACTGACTGACGTCAGCCAGAAGTAAAAGGACACCACAGTGTTTTGCGGGTTACAGGCCAGTTGTTTATGCAAGCTGATGCTGCACGAGTCGGTGGGCGTAGCGCAGAACGAGCAAAGAATAGCAGTATAAGAACATAAATACCTCTGACGTTTAATTATTATTATTATTATTATTATTATTATTATTATTATTATTATTATTATTATTATTATTATTATTATTATTATTATTATTATTATTATTATTATTATTATTATTATTATTATTATTATTATTATTATTGTTGTTGTTGTTGTTTTTAATGCGATAACTACATCTGCGATAGTCATATACTGTGGCCTTACATTTTCTTTTGCCTTTCTTTGAGAGGGCGGCTAAGAGGCCCAGCACTAAAAGGTCTCTAAGCCTAAGTAACTAGCGAAACCGACAAACAATTAAGATAAGGAAAGCATAAGCGGCATTATTCGTGGTTTCTTAACTGTATTGTAATGACTCCAGTTCTTTCAATGGAAGTGAGGATCATTACAATACAGTTAAGAAACCACAAGTAATGTACCCTATGCTTTCCTTGGCTTAATTGTCCGTCGCTTTCATTAGTTGTGTATGATACAGAAAGCGAGCCTCTCGGACAATTTTCCTACTCTAAGCCTAAATGTAACTTGGACTTCGGTATACTCGATAGTATAGTTTTGATGACCACTTATCCTTAAGTCATTATCAGAAAATTAGGCAGTTGTTAGTTTCAAAAATTACGCTGTGTGTACGTGGGCACGTGTTCCCAATAGTCACTTATTAAAGATCTCCCTCTGAGGGGAAAAAAACGGAAAAATGTTTTTTATATATAATTGGGCCTCTTTCATAGATGTCTGCGACGGCGTAATTTCAATACCAATTAGGTTCGTTCGAAAATTAAATTTGAGGGCACCACTACACATACAAATATTGGCACAAAATGTCGGTGCACAGAAGTAAGCTTGATACGAGCTGCCGTCTGTCGCTAAATTAGCACCGAGCCAGCTGACAACCCACATATCGATCGGGCACAATTATGTTCGCATATTGCATGAGGCCAATTATGGGGCTGAACTTCAAAAGATACAGATGCCCGCAAAAAAGACATCCCACTTTCTGCTGTGCACTAGGCATTACAGTTTTCATTGTTCTTACGAAAAGCCCTTCTTCTGGAAGGTTCTTGCTGTCATAATTTGGCTTTTGCCCTCTTAGGCCCCCGATGTAAAGCAGATGAACTCGGCTAGCCCGTGTCTGTCGAGAAAACAGCATTCTTTCTAAAAAGAAATAGCACGAGAAAGTTAAGACTATAGGATACAAGAGGAGACGAAAGAACGGCGGCGAGCGCTACTGCCAACTGTTTCTTTCAGTCATCCGATAATTAAAGCGATTCGCGGAAGTCGAATACGCCCTTTTCCTATGTGAAGGCAAGAAAGGGGGAAAAGCGATTTTAAAAAATAATAATTAAGACTGCTGCGTGGCAGCCAGGTGTTCTATCACAGAGCCACGCCAGTACTTAAAAATGCTTCAAAAATTAAAAAAATAAAAATAAATAAAAGACTTCACAGGCGTCGTGTCGGTCGAGGAGTCGTGTTAACAGATGTAGAAATTGGCCGCGTATCTGCGTGCCTCGTTGCAAATGTTGTCGAAAGACGATAGTCTTCTGCCGGACGTACTACATGAGTCCTGGTCTCATCCGCAGCCACCCGTGATGCTGTTCTCCCTGCGTTGTCTGGGCATGCCTTGTAGCGTGGGTTGTATTTCATCAAGCGGCCATTTATGTTTTGCCTTGCCTCAGAAAGCTCCTCCTCTGTGTTGAATCGGCCGCATCTGGCTGTCATTGATAAAATAGAGGAGGCGCTGCGTGAGATATGGACGCCATCTGGCAGTGGCATCGGGAAACATGAGCTTGTGCAAAACCCAGGGCCACTGTCAGGTGGCAGCACCTTATCGTCGGCAGAGAGATTTTTCTTGCATAGCGTCGCAATTTCAGCGCAGCCTAAGAAACACTAGGGTCTTTAGAATTACGTATCTGTGTATTTGTAGTAAAGGAACACACCACCTTACACTTACGTATTGATGTTGCGCCTAAGATAGGCGTAATATCTGCTTTTTGATCGACAATGTTCACAAGTATGAACGTAGCTACCAGTTCAAGACGGCTGGTCGTTCATCAAGTGCTTAAACTTTGGCCAGGTGGCTGAATCGTGTGACAGACAGACAGACCAAAATTTCTACGTTCAAGTAGCTCAAGAAAGACTATCGTATTTAATATTGTGTTGTATAAACATACAATCGCCCCAGGCGTCATACCATGTGAATCGCCTAGCAAGGGGATGTTCAAACCTCTCCACTCACAAAGGGCTCAGTCATAATTCATCGTCATCCACATTATTAACAAAGTGTGCAGCTGCGTAGGTTCGCGCACTGCCTCACAGACTCGTAGTGGGTATATGGCTACTTCGGAAAATGGTGAATTATGGCGTAGTGGGTACTCCGCAACTGTACGTGCAGTAGGCGCCCTTGATGAGTAACAACATCCATTGTCTCGATCGCAAGGACGTTCCTTCTCTCACGGTACGGTTGAGGTGTCCGCCGAGAAGCGAAGCATGGCCAGTGTGTGAGAACGTGATGCGAACGGGGCCCGATAAGGCTATCGCACTCCACTCTTTCAAGGCGAACCTTAGGCGTCCTCTAGGTTCTTTACTTTAGGGCATTCGCCCTCCCCCCCCCCCCCTTTTTTTTTTGTACACTCGAAAATGGACCAGGTACATGCGGTAACTTCTGACTAGGCGAGCTGCTACTAAGCAAATACATAAATTAAGCCTGAACCTGGCTTTATCCGAAGTTGTACTTAGACGCACTCCTACATAAATAAACCTCTCCTCGAAATCCAATTCCTTGGGTAATGAGAAAGCCACTCGTGCGTACATTGTGTGAGACGGTGACAAAAATTCAATCATTTCTGTTTTCATTTATTATTCTTTATTCGTTGATGAAAGCGTAGTTTAAGCTTGAACGTACAGATGGCAAAGGGTGTAGAAAGACATGCCGGTCTCAAAAATTGGTGCATAAAAATCAATTTTCTTCGAGCGGCTCGCCTGTCGTCAGCAGACTTCAAAAATATTGTGCGTTGACCGTGATAGCCACGCGTTCGTTGATGTAGAGAATGCTTTTTTTTTTCATGGGGGAATGCTAGTTAAGATTTCCTTCTTAAGAACTATAAATTAACTGCGCCTAGTGTTACAAAAGATAACAGAAAACGCGAGCTTTTAGTGAAAATTCAATAACAACAGGGGAGCGGTAATAATTGTTAGGGTTTAGTACAGAAAAAAAAATCACGAGTTAAGTGTCATATGAACCGGCCTGAGACAGGCGTGATCACTGCATGTTTTGAGTACCAAGGTAGCATTTCTTCTGTACTGATATGTGAGTATCTGTTAAAAGTTACTCCGTTTTTTTTTTCTTTTCTATCTGAGACCCGTCATCTGTGATAGTGTGTGAGTGCGATAAGTGACATCGTACCTGTTGCCTTCCTGTTTGTACGTGCCGCTAAAGCGACTTTTTGTTACCGGGTGCAGTTGTGCTCACCTGAACTGTAGTTACTAGTATGGAGTAAACTTCCCTGTCTAGGGTTTTAGTTCCTCAAAACTACGATATGATTATGAGAGACGCCGTAGTAAGGGGCTCCGAAAATTTCGACCGCCTGGGGTTCTTTCAGCTTATGTGCTTTCATTTCCTGTACGTTGACGTAGGTGGCCGTAACTCGATGGCATGCACGAAGGAAAATCTTGAGAGGACGTGGCCTCATTTCCACAAGAGGAATTCTCGTGGAAAACGCGGCAAGCGTCTGAGCCCACGTAGTTGCGTGCTGGACATTCTTCAAGGCGTTCTTTTCCACCTTCATCAGGCATGCGTGTTTCCGTACCCTAAAAAGCGTGGCAGCGGAACTTGCGGTCGCCGTCACCTACTGGAGTCACGTGACCTGAGCGTAAACTTCCCGTATGACGTCACACCAGCGCCAAAATTTCCATGAAAGGGAAAGGTTCGGCCTGGCGCGTGCATTTGCAGAAAATCTGCGAATGCACGCGTACTGTCGTAATATTTATTAGATGCGAAGCAGCTTTTGCTCGGGGCTGTGTCCGGCGGTGGCGTCCGCGCTCCACTGCGCATGCGCCTGCTCGCTCTCCCACTCTGCTCCTTTACGCAGCTGTTCGGTCGCCTTCTCTCCTCTCCTCCCCCGCGCTGCTGCCGCGGCGCAGCCTCTCCTCCCACGTGATGCAGCCGCGCCGCAGCCAAGTACAGCCTCTAACCCACTCTCTCCCGTCCCTCCCCCATTTCATGTGTATATAAGCGCGTGCGCTCGGTCGGCTTCCGTCATTCTTGCTTCGCTCGCGTTCAGATGAGTTATAACGTCAATGTCGGCGCCAGTTGCAGCCGCACTCCAACCTCTGCCGAGATCGAGATCGTCGCGGAGCAGCAGCGCAGGGCTCACGATGCCGAATGCAAACGGCTGCGCAGGCAAGGTGATCCCGAACTCCGGGCCAGGGAAGCGCAAGCGAAACGGCAACGTCGAGCTGCAAACCCCGAGGTCCGGAATGCCGACGTCGAAGCCAGGCGTCAGCGTCGGAAAGCGCTAACGGAAAGCAACGCACAAACACAACGTAATCATAACACAAACGCTAAATACAAACCTCACATACTAACGGAAACGCCGAGTGAATGTAACGGAAACTTGGTGTGCGCCCCAATGCTACTTCGCATCCCCTCATGGTTCCCTTGAGCGGAAGATGGTGTAATTTTTAACATTCTTGGCGTTGCCATTCCTTTAGTGTCTTTCACGCTCGAGTGATTTCAAATCCTTAGAGTACTGGTCGCTTTCGGTTTGCTTGTACTAGCACTGATATCATGTAATATCTTATCTGTTCAAAATCAATCTCAAATGGATGAGCGCAACTTCAGTCGTGAGTATACCTTGCGATTTTTGTCAAAAGAAAAGGTCAACTTCTTGTAAGCCATTACCCGATTATTTTCGCTGTTCGCAGTAAATAGAAGAAAATTGGGCGGCTGTTTACGAAGCCGTTCCTGTGCCATATTTGACAGCGTATAGGTTTGGTCTCTTCAAAAGCTAGCTTACATCCACTTGACAAAATTTGGGCCTCTTTCTCATTTTGTTGTATTTGTCCATAGAGAATACCGTGATCGTGTACTTGCCATTTCGAAATCTCGACGTCATCCCAATTTTCCATCGTGATCTTCGTTTTCTTTGCGAGCGAATCAAAATTTCGTTTCCATCAGTCTCTGCAACGAAATTCTTTGCTCTTTTTTAAAAACGACGCAAATGTCGTTTTGATCGGCGCAATCGTTGTCTAATATTAGTATCACGAGAGCAGGCGCTGTATTTCGTGCCAGTGATCGCTTTACCGAACGTTATCGCTCTCAGTCCGGGCGTGCTTACTGTGCTGCAAGCTTTGTGAACATTGTCAGCCTCAATGTGAGGCGGGCGCGTCTTATTTGATAGCGCTCACACTGCGAACGGTGTGGCGAAATCATAATTTTACGTGCCAGCACCATCGATCGCTTCTGCAATAAGATAAAGCATATATAAATAAAGAACAAACCTTAGCATCGTGGGCGTGTTCGACGGCTGCCGACCGCTTATAAGCGTCGCTTTTATTGTCTTCTTAGCACAAGTTGGGCTGACAAAGGGTTCGTATTTGTATTGAGTTCACCTACTACTGGTTTCTATACTATACCCGTTCGAGCGCCATCACACTTCTTGACAATATAGCTTTCTGGATTCGCGTGCCTTTCAGTGCTAATAATAATAATAATAATAATTAATTGGGTTTCACGTCCCAAAAGCACAATATAATTAGGAGGGACGGCATTGTGGAGGGCTCCGAAAATTTCGACCACCTGGTGTTCTTAACGTGCACCTAAATCTAAGTGCACGAACCTCAAGCATTTCACCTCAATCAAAATGCGGCCATCGCAGCTGGGATTCAATCCCTCGACCTTCGGATCCGCAGTCGAGCACCATAACCACTAGACCACCGTGACGGGTCTGAGGCATTGCTAAAACCATAGATGAAGGCAGAGAAAATCCGCTCGCCAAGACGGGCGCGCTTCCATGTGACACAGATTTTTTTTAATAGATCTAGTAACAATCGTAAATTAATTATTCTTACCGGCATCTAAGGCTTGCAGTGTTACAGCATTGCGAGCGGCGCGCCCACGCAGGCCGTCATATCAAAAATAGTTTAAAAAGCATTTCGCTTTCTGGGTTTCTCCCGTTATGCATAAACGCGTGCTGGCGTGAGCCTTACGAAGAACTCGTATGTTTTTGTTTTCTTTCGGAAGGCAGCTTTTTCTAAGGCTTTAAATTCTTGCAAAAAGAAATCCGAACGCAAATCTAACCACGGATCTCATAGATTAAGCGCGGGATTTTTCATATAAGCCATTGAGTCGAGGGGACATCTTCCATTAAGCCTGACCGGGAAACCTCCTTTACTGTCGTTTCTACTTCCGCCTGGTACGAACCACTTTCCAACACTTTTTTCATTTCTGCGTTAAGACGACCCCGAAAGTTTGTACCCCCGGAAGCTGGTGTCTTCGTCGATCTTGAGAAAGTGTCCGCGCACCAGCGCGAAACAGTCGTAAATCATGAATCGGTCAATAGGCGAGCTCGCGAGCTATCATAAAGGCCGCACATTGGACGCCATCTTTTTTCTTTCCGCCTTGTGGAATAGAAAGTCCTTGGCAAGTTCTTCGAACACGCTAATGGATTCTGAGTAGTCATTCGCCAAAGGCAATACTCTTAGAAAGACTTCTCCTTTTCCGGGCCTACAGTTAATTTTAAACAAACGAAAGACAACTGCAAGGAAAAAAAAAACGCATGGAGTATATATATTATATCACAAACAAGAACAACAACAAAAAACAAATGTTTACTGTCACCCATACGTGTACGTTTTCGGTGTGCTCGTATGCATTTCACTTGTGCGGTGCACGGTAAAACTGCTACAGCACGTTTGTGCGATGTGTAAATTTTGCAAAGCAGGCTTTTCCGCATGCGGTACTTGCCATAGCAATCCAAGACAGCCATGTTACCGCTATGGTAGTGCTTATAAACATGAAATATTTGAAGGCTTGAACGGTGCGTAGAATAAAGAGGATCAAGAGCAATATTAACAGCTGTTGTATACTTTCATTGATGATGGTGATGATATATGGTGTTATGGTGCAAGGGTCAGCGATGGCCAGAGGGCGCCGGCATATCAAAATCAAACCGAGGTACGTCATCTTGGATAGGCCACGCTAGTTTTGTGGAGACACACACTTGGTCGTTTTCCGTAACGTCTGTTGCCTGGATCTAGGGGCGTAGCCAGAAATATTGTTCAGGCGGGGGGTTCAACCACTCTGTATGCGTGCGTGTATACATACACATGCAAAATTGAAAAAAAAAATTCTGGAAGGTGGAGGGGGGTGAGTTCTGAACCCTCCCTCCCACTACCGGCTACTACAACGCCCTACTCTTTCTTCAACAAATCAATAGAATAACATTACATCATAGATAACAAGCGGTGCCGCTGATGCGGCGGCCCCCTTGGGACGAAAATGCATCGCTCCAAATTGCAAATCTGGCTACAAAATGTGCAAAGAAAAGCTGTGTCTTTTCTCCGCGCCGAAATACGAAAAGCGACTGCAGTTGTGGAGAAATGCAATTCCATGGAAAGACCGCCAGCTACAGTCCTCCGACATACATATGATAAAGTGAAAACCAAATGCTTTTTTTTAACACGAAAGTGTTTTATGCCGGGGTCCACCACGGCTCCACTGACGCATTTCCGTCACGGATATGACGTTGTAAAATATAAAGACTAACATATGGCAAAGAAAAAAATATAAGAAAAAGTTCCGTCAGCGGGAGTCGAACTTACGACCTCTCGCGAAACGACTCCGCCACAGACGGCATGTTCTCTGCTTTGCTAACGGCGAGCTATTTATGTACACCATTTGCCGGCGGCGGTACTCAGAGATCGGCAGTACAGCGTGTTTTCGTTATTACTAGCGAGATGGCGCGAAGGGCTCGAACAGCGCGCTTCAAAAGTCGTCCCCCACGCGGATTACCGCGCGCCTCGACAGGGCGTGGTCGCTCGTGCGGGCGCTTATCTCGTGATCTCGGTGGTCTGTACGTCTTGCACTCTGCCTGCAAGTTTCCATTGAGAGCACGAAGGTCGCCTCGCTCACTGCAGCGGCCGCTTTTGCGAAAGGAGAGCGCTGCTCACACTGAAATAACTTACAACTGTCACAGTTCGCGCTCATCCTGTGTATGTTCGTTCCGCGCGTCCTTACTGCTTGAGCAGCGCATTGCAAGTTTCGAGCGGCTTGCCGTTCTTCGCGTAACATTACAATTTGATGCGTAGCACTCATTCCTTCGCGCTTGGGGCGAAAGAATGCGCAACAAAGGCTCAACTACGTCTGTGAAGACACGTTTCACTTTCGTGTTATACCGATTCCTATGACAGAGGGATCAGCCATGTTTTTTTTTTTACTGTGTACACTCGCCGGTACGAATTTTCACGCTTTCGAAAAAAAAAAAAAACGTGCACGTCTCTTGCAATCGGCACCCTGTGACAGTCATATCGGGACTACCCGCGTCGATTAAAAAATTTTAGGCTTCACAAAGCCTGGCGCTCTTACTTTTGCGGTCGAAGCTGGCAGACAGCCACTACAAGCTAGTAAAAGCACAAACAACCGTTTAAAGCCACAAAATTAGCTAGAGAAACCGGTTTTTACAGCACAGCGAGAGCTTGCGGTGCGCGTCTTTCGGCCCCAAAACTCGTCGCGTACCTAGCGGCGGCCACGAGCAACTCCAGCAGTACGGCGACGCGCTCGCGGCGCTCGATGGGCTACCTGTTTTAATCTGCCACCGTGGTTTTGGCGGAGCCGTGGCCTCCGTGACTACTTCTGGCTGCGCGCGTTGGTGGAACTGATCGCGAAAGCCATGCGTTTACAAAGCTGATGGCGCCGATGACGCGGCACACCGAAGTTGACGTCACCGCCTTCGCTCAGCAGTTCAAGAAGCCCTGCGGCTGCAGTCGCTGTTTTTTTGCCAAAAAAATGCAATTTGCGTTCACTTCTGTGAACTCTTAGATTGGTTTTCGTATTCAGCAAGGATCAAACTATGATTACACATTCCCAAGTCATATTTTTTAAAAAGTGCTTCAGCTTCCCTTTAATGGGAAGCAGAAGCAGCATGACGCAAAAGTCAGTAGTAGTCTAGAAAAGTTTGCAAGCTCTGAAGATGTCACTTTGACTATGTTATCGTCAGCTCTTAACACTCTAAAAAAAAAAAAGCGAGCGAGAATGGAGCAACGGGCTCCGTTCCTTCTTCGGAGCAGCGACTTTCTCCTTTGAGGACGATTTACTCGTCGCGCTCTCTTGCGGCAAGCGCCAAGGAAGAAACGTTTCTCCTCAACCACGTGACTTGCGCGCGCGCGCATGCGCACGCCGTGTTACATCCTGATTCCGTGCTGCGGAGAGCGGCCGCCCTTTCGCGCTCACTCGGCAGCCTCAGACCAGACTATCCAGTGCTACCAATCTCGGCCAGTCGCGTGCAATTACTTGTACCTAGGATTGATGCCAGCAACACACGAGTGACGTTCATTGTTTTTGTTCTATGTGTTGAGTAACGTGTGTGGCGTTTTTTTTTTTCTTTTCTTTATAGGCTCGGAGTGTGCTCGATGCGCTGCATACTTCCGTGTGTCTCGTGTTGTTTGTATACGTTTGCGCACGATCTGCTTGTCATAAATACAGTAAGTCTCGCTTCACAAAACAGCCTTTTTTTAATGAATACCTTAGACTGTACACCAATAATTCAATTTTTTTCGGCGTTAACATACTTGGCAGGAGCACGCGTTTTTAGTTTTACATAGCACTTATCAATACAACAGCAATATAAAGAAGCATGAAAGTTAATTTTTATAACATCTTAGCAAACGTGACACCGCTGGACAGTGCATGCGGGAGAGTACGATAACATATAACTGCTGGAGTTTGACGTGTCGAAACCACCGTATGATTATGAGGCACGCCGTAGTGTGGGACTACGGATTAATTTCGATCAACTGGGGTTCTTTAACGTGCACCCGAACATAAGCACATAGGTGTTCTTTGCCTTTCGCCCCCATTGAAATGTGGCCGCCGTGGCCGCATTTTAACGTCAACCTGCATCATAATTGCACATATCTGAAAAATAAGTCAATGACTTCTGTCAATTAAGCCAAAATTCTCAATCACATGCGTTTTGGAATACGCATGCCATCACTGAGAATTAGGACGGACTTATGCACGCGTGCAGTATGTATCTCTCGTTCTCAGGATTTTGCTTTGGCCTGCGAAACTCAACACAAAATGCGCTTCTAATGACAGCTGTGCACACTAGTTAATCACTAACACTCTCACTCACCTTTGTGAAAAGAGTATTCCAAATCCAACGCAAGACTAACCACCGCCACAACGACAACTACACAGTTGTCGCACAATGACCGCAATTTCACACGCCAGGCGAATACCCTGACGTAACAGTAGCAGAGCAGCATGTAGGTAAAGCGTACTGAAATATTACAGACCACGTAGTGTGGGTAGCGTTCTTTTCCATAATTCGCGCGTGTAGCGCCAGTTTCTCTACTCAAGTAATCGAGCTGCCGCGACGCCAAGAGCCACTGACATCGCTCTCGAAAGACCACCGTCCGGTGCGAGGCCATCTTGTCTTGTTTCTTCGCACGACCCGCGTTGTAACGTATGGTGGTCAGCTCTCATGTGTATAACGCCGGAGCGTCGTGCTCGGAACTGCATGAGCGACATCTACAGCTTGAAACGGGCCACATCAGAGCATGCGCAGTGTCACTGATGCGCTCGCCATGTAATTTCCGTCCTTGTTATCGCCGCGGCCGCGACAACTGATTTCGCCGTCAGAGGCGCTGTCAACCGTATAGCGCCTAAAAAATAAGAGAGAGAGCAATCACCGGATCGGCGTGTTTTATACTGCGCACTTATTCTCGGTTCGCAGTATCATATCATACCGACAATGCGCCGGACAATGGATAAACTTATAAGTGGACGCAAATCTGCTGCTGGGACAATGCGACCGCGAACGGCAAATCAACACGCAGCATAGCTTTCATCGCGCGCTGACAACGGTTCGCTTCGTTTCCTTTTTTTTCTTTTTTTCTTTTTGTGATAAACTGTTGACAGCGCTTCCAACGGCCAAAGCAGTTGTTGCATTCGCGGTGATAACCAACGATCGAAAATGCAAGGTAGGCGCATCAGCGGGGCTGCGCATGCTCAGATGTGCCCCGTTTTCAACTGTAGATGTCGCTCGTGCAGTTCGGAGCACGACGCTCCGTCGTTATAGATATGAGAGTTGACCACTGTACGTACGTATACACAAATGAGACGGCCGTACCGCATCAGAAGCATTGTCATTGAAGGGCTAGCAGTTGAACGAATCCATGGCCCATCGTCGTACTTGTGGTCAACGCATAAATATAATGTGAACAGATGTCAACGCCAAACCACTCAACGAAGTCGACGCGACGAAGGCGACAGAATCTGAACTATGTTGCCGATGTTGCGCCCTCCCACAGTAACTACTGAAAATAAAGAAATCAGAGAGAGAAAGTTCATCTGTGGCCGCTGTCGGAAGATGGCGCTACTTCAAAATGTCGTCGGAATGGTATGAACGGTCCTCAATATGGCCGTTTTCGCACTAACTTAATCAACTCTGTAATTTTATTGTTCATTATTATGCGGCTTTAGGTTAACTGGTGCGCTTGGCTAAGCCATAGCTACAATTAATAATGTCGGCGTATATTGTGACGCAGCCATGAAATCGTAAAGAGTCGAAGAAAAATGACGCATCGCTTGTGCCACCATGATCCACTGTAATTCACTGACTATATAAGGGCCAGCACTTCATAGAGTGGCATGTGTAAACGTCTGTACGTATGCATAGTGCTAGTGTATGTACGCATAGTGCTATACACTATATACGTTTTATGCATGCCAATGAATTGTGTGTGTATTGAATTCATTGTATGTCATATAGAGTTAATGTACTGACTCTAGAGGAAAAGCTGGGCCGCGAGACTGCTAACCACAAGAGCGCTGACATCTTGGAACGTTGTCACTCCTGCCATCACATATCAATCCTAAAGAAGCATTTGCACAATTAAAAACGCGCGGATATTATTTTGTGTTTATTATACGACAGCTATTTATGCAATTTACTGTGCGCGGAAAGGAGCGTTTGCAGGCTGGTTTACTAGATGGCGCCGCCATATCAACACCAACACGACCAACACTCGAGAGAGCGCTTGCAGCTGATTGCGCCGCTTTCCGCGTCGTGTTAAACCCCTGAAACTTCGTTTACGTCGTGTATCTCGTAGTTGCCATAGTGTCCCGTTGTGTGCGTTTTCTCTTGCCACGTACCACTCGACTTCATGTGACAGCCCTTTTTTCTTTCAAGCTGAAAAATTCAGTGCAAACCAGGACGGACGGCAAAGAAGAGATGAGGCAAGCACTGAAAGTTATGTACCAACTAGGCGCAACCGAAGTTTCTATTTAGTCTTTTTAACGGCGATAAAATTTCGTGCGCCATGTATCTTTAGTTTTCATTGAAGCTTTCGGGTGACGTCTCACTCACATTCGCCGCTGCATGCTGCAATCGACATTGTTCTGCTTTATGGCACTCTGCGCTGAAGTACGGCAGCAATGAGCTGAAAAAGAACGTGGATGCAGGTGTCTCGTCATTGCAAGTCGAAGCACCGCGCGACCGCGGCCTACGCACTTTGCTTCGAGCTGCGAATCTGTCGAGTGACCCTTCTGCCAGCGAACGGAGAAACTTTATTCGTTATGCATTTTTGGCAGGGCGTGCCTAGTAATAACCATGCATAAACAGGTGGAAATGTTAACTGTTATCAATCGGGCCAGCTGCACAGACAACGCTACACTAACGCACGGCTTAACGCATCAAAACACAGCTGATATGGCTGATATTCCCTGATACAGTACACTGTATACCTGAACAGTGCCTAGCTGGCTTAGGTTGGTAGATTAAAACTGATTACTACCCATAGGCGGAGAGTACGGGGGGGCTGGGGGGCCTGCCCCCCCCCCCCCCCAGACTGCCTCATGGGGGGGCAGAGCTCCAACCCCCCCTGGCGCCGACTCAGGGTATTTTTCAAGAGCTTGGCTTAGGTCCCCGGGTCGTCCTGTCTGGCAGCTATTTCACAGGAGGCTGTTTATGTCCGCTTCTTTTTCGTCTCAGCCATTTAAAGTTAGGCACATGGGCCAGTGACAAGTCAAACATTCAATGGAAAAGTGCCCCTCAAACGGATTTTTACGTGCAGAATGTGTTGTGCTGATGAACAACTGAAGCGACGACTTAAGCTATGACAAATTAAAAAATTCACTGGCGATTACGATACTGCCTAATTCGCTGAGCGCAGCCTCGTGTTCGGGCAACGCCAGCTGTGTTTGAAGTTTTGACTATCCGCAGTTGTAGCAATGTAACATTCGTTACATATTGCCACAGAAACTGCCAGCGCTCGAGTGCTACGCACACTATATACTCTGTACATTGCAGCTGTCGCGAACCAAGTGAAACGTCCACAGCCCCGTTACGACAAGCGAAGCCAGCCGCAGTGCACGTGCCAGCCCTGCATGCGCACGAGCTCCGACCGAGGGGCCAGCGCGCGCGACAGAGGAAGAAAGCGAGGTTAGAGGCCACTATTTCGTGATATCGACAGACTCCGCGTTCGCTCTCTTTTGTCCTCGTTCGCGCTATCGGTTACGCCGCCGACGCCAACGCCGATGTGCGCTCAACGCAGGAACGGACGCCTAAGAGCTGCGCTCTAATTGTCTTGAACCCCATAGTGAATGGTTTTGAGAACACAAAAATGATACTGAGAATACAAAGCAATCCCGACACAGTCAGTCAGTGAACGCTTTTGCACAAACTTACTCGCCAATAAAAAAACGGGTAATTTCTTGGTTGCCTATATATTGGTACCCTTCGACATGCGTGCTTATAACAGTGCCGAGAAAAGATAGTACGCAGTTTTGATTTATCAGTAAAGGGGTTTACTAAAAGTTCGGCCACCGATGAGCAACTCCATTACTCGTCCAGATTCATAACCGCAGCTTCGCACAAGGTGTAGTGGTAGCGAATGGTATTTGCTACCATCTCAGAATTACTATCGGCCATCTTTAATTCACTGGCATATAATTAAAGCTTCCCGTGATAGCGTTAGCCTACTGTCTCCTGTGTGGCGCATATTTTAACAAAGTAAAGCCTAAGCCCACGCATTGCGTGAATCGATTTTATGCGACGCAGTCAACGAGTCAACGAAAAAGGTCGCCTACGCTTCGAGCCACAAGTTACGAGGTGGATAGATGTCTTTGTGTAAATTGAAAAATAAATCTAGGGTCTTCCACTTACAGATCTTCATTATGATATCGCGGTAAAATGAAAACTCTCCGCCTATGTTACTACCGTCAAATATAGCAGGCGTCCCAGGGTCTGACAACGTTCATTTTGTTCCATCATGGCGGAACCCATGCGGTTATAGGTTTCAATGCATGGGCCCTAGGGGAGCTTTTCCTCTAGAGTCAATATATTAACTCTATGTTGTATGTACTATGTGTCTGTCTAGTGAACGTGTGCATATTAATAAAAGCTGTATCAACTTTCCGGTGTCCTTGAGTAATCCATGAATGGGCCTACCTCCCCGAAATGCCGTGTGCAGTGTCAACGTACGCCGCCTCGGTGAGAAACAACTTCTTTTTAGTATTGTTTAATCCCTCTAGATGGCGCCAGCTACCACCTACTTCACGGCCGCGGCGCTCTCACAGCTCCACCTACTTATATGAAGTTGAACATCTATCTATCGAAACTATGCTCTGCTGAGCCGGGATTGTTTTGATGCTACAGAATGTACATTTTGGAGGCACAAACGCGTGGACGCTTCGACAAATAAAGACAGCAAGCCTAACGCACAGTCTCCGGGTGAGAACCCCTTTGCAGTAACCGTCTCTTTTAAAGTGAACGCCGTCTCGCTGGCCGAGCGACACGTACGAGTTCCTTCGTTCCGTTTCGCGAGGTTTTCATCACTACTGGTTTGTCTGCTTGATTTTATTGTCATATCGTTCGATATTAAGCTTAGGGAGACCTTGTTTTGTGATTGCCAGTGCCGCATACTCTATCAGTCGAGAATCGATGCACTCGCTAGGCCTAAATCTATTGCTCGCTTCACTGGCTTGGCGTCAGCCATCTTGATTTTGACGGTTTCTTTATTGAAAAGGGAGGAAAGTTCCTCCATTTGAAGACGAACATTGGGGACATCGCCGTTTCTCCTTTAAAGGAGAGAGGGTCACTCCATTTTTTTTTAGAGTGCCATTTGTACCGAGCGACAAGTAATAAGAAAATCACCTTTAGCAACATGCAAAGAAATATTAATACAAGTCATCAGATCAGTACCGAAGAAAAGCGATTTATATCCTAGTGCAACGTCTATTAAAATAGGCAACTGCTTGTCCTGTGAAACTCCGCTTGGCATTCAAAGGCTATGCCAAATTCTTTCATGCTATGTACAGCCAGGAGGCACATCTCTCTCGGTGAAAGGATCCTTGGTTTTCTCCTGGTGTCACAAAACAGTAGACAAAAACGCGCAAAGAAAGTTCGCGCAGCCTGATTCCACATTGCATATGACGAGTCTTCCCGCGCGACTGACTTCAAGCTCATATGCATTGAGTCGAAGGCGAGCCTCAAACCGAGCGAGCTCATTACCATCGCGTCCGTTTGCTCATCCGAGATAGTCAGCCCGAAGCCGAGTTCTGCGTAAAGTTGGTGCAGACACCCTATGGTGCCATTGTAACGATCCGGGTTCATGCCACTCCACCAGTAATCTCTGTGTCCATCGGGCGTCGTGTATGAGGCGACTAAAGCAAAGGCAGCCACCGTCTGGTGCGCCAGAACGGCGCCTGCAGTGCCATAGTTGAAATAAATGGGAACGTGCTCCGAATACAGAAGGTGCGGCATCTGGTACAGTGTCGGCACGACGATCGCACTCGCTGAAGGAATGTACGACACGCTTTCAGTAGACTCTTTTTTCCAAAGCAAAACATCCTGCGTAGATGGTGGATGTGCCATCGAAAACGCGCGCTGGTCTTTCATTGCTTCGAACAAGGTGGCTATAGGTGTGCTGATTCTGCTGTCCCCAGAAACCTCGCTCGCATGGGCCAAATTTCTTGCCGCCTTTTGCCGATGCGATTGGCCGTGCGACATGAGAAGCAATGTTTGGTCGACCTCCTTGGCCGCCTTAGTGTAGGCGCTGTCGCTTGTCCAGTACAGCACTTGGCTGTTAGACAGCGCTTCTTTTACTAGAGAAAATATATCACGCAGTATCTGGTGTTTACTCGTCGTAGCCAGGACGGCTGTGGCCACTTGTGGCCAAGAGTAGCGCAGGATAGTTTTTGTCACATGGAGGCAAAACGAGGCCGCTTTCTCCGCGCTCGACTCCGAATCACCCTGGAAGACGTCGAACAGGACGGCCTTCGCCGCCATGCTAGCGACGTGGTACTCGATCGCGTCCTTGATTCCAGCCTCCGTCAACACGTTGAGAGCCGCCCTAACCTGATCTATACCAATGGTAACCACCGTGTCTATCAATCGGATGCGACTAAACTTCGGAACGACCTTGTTCACAGCAATTATCCAGTCGACAGCGCTCAGACCCCGAATGGCGCCGCTCACGAAACTTTCAAGCGACCCTCGCTTCTCATCGAAATCAGATACTTTGAGAGCGTTATCGACATGCTGGTCAATTACCATGACTCGTTCGATTGGCACACTGAGCAGTTGACGCAGTATGTCCTCAAACTTCTTTGATGAGGCTGCCGCGAACCGTTTCTGTTTTATCGACCGCCCCGCAGCGATGTGCAGGACAGGTCTACCTTTGTCGCCCACGAAGTCCATGGTGAAGACGGTGAACGCGCCCACCTCGAACGCAACGCGAATCAGTGACTGCAGCAGTTCGTTCCAGTTTTCCGACTTGCGCAAACTGCTGAACTTGAGAATCTTGTCGGCGGTCAGCAACGCGGACTCCTGGTGGACGTCTGACGTGGCGTATGTGTAGCAGCTTCGGTAAATGGTCCGAGCACGTATGACCTGCATTGGATTAATGTACATTACTTAAAAATATAGTCAACGAATCCACAAAGTGCAATTACTTGTTTTTTGCATGCGGTTTGACTACGTCATACCTAAAATGCCATTTGGATGTTTGACCTGCTCAATTATTTGACCTGCAATGCCCAATTATAGCACTCTTCGTCGTCATTGCCGCGAAAAGTGAAAAACACCAGTATAGCTTAAGTCGGAGAGTAGTTGAGAGCATAAATCTTTAGTTTCTTTATTGACAATATCCTTAACAGCCTTCACTATCGCTAACTGCATTTTATGACACAGAGTATGCATTTAAAACGCAAATGTAGTGTCACTGTTTAATCGCGCTAGGAAATATTAGTATTCTTGGTGACCTAAACAGGTACAACGTTAATATATCAAAGGCGAAGCCATTCTTTGCGAACCAAAGGCACTTTAACCAATTCTATAAATTTGTCTACTATCTAGCAGCCTACGCCTGGGTGCGCTCGTGGTAGCTTCCTTAACTACTATATTAAAATTGGCTTAGGACGGTATGAGAGTATTAAGAACATGACTGACAGGTCATGACATGAACAACATTAAATGCATGTCGCGTACGTCACGAAACCCTTTCACACAGTCACGTGTGGCGCATACCCGCATACTACGGCCCATGGTATGCGGATATGCCCCACAAGTGATTTACAGCCTATAATTGAAAACCTTATAAGACACTTTGCGTGGAATAAGTAAGAGGAACGCATACCTTCTTTCATGGTCGGCGATTTTATTGTCGCAGACAAACGCTGAAAAACATACTGCAACGACCATCAAATCACACACGTCGGTCCACCTCGTAAGTGTTGTCTCAAAGTGCGGCATAACGAGCTACTCGCTGACTACTCCGCGTGAAATCGATTCCCACAATGCGTGGAACCTGCCGGAATTTTTTTTTTTTTTTGAAAACGGGAGCATGCTGCAAAAAATGTACTTTTGAAAGTTAGCCTAATGAGACCTTATTACTACAGTTTCTGTAAAAGAAATTACTAAAACAAGCGTCTCGCAATGTTAGAAGCGCATTTTACTAACCATGGAGATTCTTAGCTCAGTGTCTCGAAAGAAAGCAACGTGCGGTGAAAGAGAAATAGTATAAAAACAAGCTGTGGAGTACCTTGTGGGTGACGTACTGGCATTGTTCACAGTGCTTCCGATAATTACGGGCTTGTTAAAGTTCTAAAGCAAGTGCTCAGCCCTGTTACATGGTCTTTATTCACTATACAATATTTACGAGTTATAGAGTCGTTATTCACCACTTGATATTTATGAGTGCCCTCGAGAAATTTCAATAAGCTATAACGTATTCGTACTGAGGAAACTGGAAGTTGTGTTAGGGATGGTGTGCCGTGAAAGTAAAGCTTCTAGCTTATGACCGTTCAGAATAAGTAAAAGACTCGGTCCTTCCTTATATTCAGGAGTTTGACGACGCACTCAATATTCCTCCGGTGTTATTGAACCAAACCAGGCGCCTTGTTTGTTTCATAGAGACACGAGGAAGAAAAAATGTATAGGCGAAATTCAAAGCACTTGAGTTAATTGCGTTCTTTGTAATAAATTACACATGAAAGAGCGTCAGAGCGTTTATAAGCGTGTTGTACGAACCGCGCGAACTCTAGCTAGCTAAACTTACAAAACTAACGGCCATAAAGACATAATTCAGCAAAAATAGCAACATTGTGATTTAATCTTACTCGAAAAGAAATCTGTTTAGCATGAGCAGCCTTAATTTCGAAATTCTCGATAGAGTGCTTAAAAGCATAATGTGTGCGCGACACTTTATGGCGGGCTAATGGAAGGTTAGTTATGCAAGGCTGGCGGTTTACACTGGGTAGTTCAATTACATGTAAATGAAGTCTCTAATGTAACTGTCTATAACATATTGAAATTGTATTACATATCGCACATTGTAACATATTGCAACATATTTCAACTATCTATAACAGAACAGCCTGACTATAACTAGGACTGTGATTCTGCGAAATCGCAGGGGTTCGTTGTGTGTGCGTTCATTTTTTCTCTTTTTGTTATTAACAGCTGAGCTGCTTAAAGGGACACTAAGGCAAATATTAAGTCGACGTTGATTGTTGAAATAGCGGTCCAGAAACCTCGTAGTGCTGCTTTTGTGCCAAGGAAGTGCTTATTTTGAAATAAAATCACGTTTTTAGTGGTCCGCATCGCGTTAGCGCGCTTCAAATCTCCCGCCTGAAAATACGACTTTCATACGTCACTGCTGCCGTGCCCAACGTTACCCGCTTTTACTGCGCGGCCGCCGACACTAGTAGCAGCCGAGCGGAAGTAGCGGGACCCACAGTAGCAACAACGGGCGCTGCGGCAAAGACTTGCTCAGATGGGCACATTCAAAGCCAAGTTGCGGTTGGTCTCGTAATCCTCAGTACGAAATTGAAGCGAGCGCACACGCAGTGGTTTTGACTGTTTAGCATACTGGCGCAATGGCATGACACTAAGCCACTTCTAGCGTAAGGGTTCATTCCGCGGCACCCAGTGAAAAGACACACCGGTTTCCTTGCTGCAGCACTGGCGCGTTGTGCACCATTCGGGCATCCGGCAATATCACACGCATGCGGCATTTTGTCGAACTTCCTGTCAGAGCGACTTTCACGAGCGCGCAAAACACGCACGGCAGTACGCGATCCCGAAACTACCACTGAGACGGGCGAGGCGCAGGTCGGCGAAAACGGAACCTTTGAACCACGCGCGCCGTTCCCCATGGCAACGCCACGGAGGTTTTGTTTTCCATGAATCAAGCGGAAACGAACAAATAGCATTTTATTACGTCTTTTGATGCTCGGAATATTCTTTTTTTACTGCTGCTAGTTTGGTTACTAGTGATTTATTGTAGGCCGACTTCCATACGTCATCGGGATCACTTCGAAAATGTCCCACTCGTGGCGCTCATCATGTGATACATTTAGCTTAATTTCTCGGTAAGTAGGGCACTGCTGTTGATAATATTCCCGTTTTAGAAGTTGTCATACATTGGGCTTTCACTGTGACATGAATTGTTATATGCCTTTAGTGTCCCTTTAAGCTTTTCGTTCCGCCGGTTCGCGTGACCAGCACCACAGAATGCGGGTATGTGCCAAGCAGCTCCCAGCATAACATAGTCACGCATAGCATAGAATAGAAAGGGGGTGGGAAAAAGAAGCGAGGGTGAGGCGGAAGGAATGGAGAAGAGAGGGTAAAGCGGGTATGTGGCACAGAAAGCAGCTTTGCTCCAGCCAGCTCCTAGCATAACATAGCCATGGATAGTATAGTATTGCAAGAGGATGGGAAAAAGTGAGCGTGAGGAGGGCGGAAAGGAGGAAGGGAGAGGGTTAACCATAGCATAACCTTGTACAGTATAGCATAGCGAGGGTTGGGAAAGAGAAGTGGGGGGAGTGACGTGAGGTTTTAATAGAAAGAAATGAGGAAAGAAGGAAGAAAAAAGGTGTAGAAAAAGAGGAAGAAAGAAAGAAACATAAAAAAAAGGAAACAATAAGAAGACGATAAAGAAACATGAAAGAACTCAATCTGCGTTCGCCAGCTGGTGGCGCTTGTTTGCCAGCTGCGCTGTTAGCTCATTGCGCAGGCGGGGATCTGGCTTTAATTTTTTTTTGTTCCACTTCGTCTTCTACTTAAGTTACGTCGCTACAAGTGAATTATAAGCTCAAGCGCGTAACACTTGTAAACAAAAAGAGAAACGAAGTCTTTCAGTTACTAATTTAATGACGTGTGTAAGCTTATCAGATACAAATTTCCAGATGCTTATATAAAAATGCTGAAGGAAACTGTCTTCAAAGCATATTATTGCGTTTGTACATCTCAAAGCGGCCATGTAAATAAAAAAAACTGCCATCAAATAACGTGTTAAATTTGTCGCATTATGCAAACGGGACTTGAATGCGTGGCTACCGCTTTAGCCTCCATTCGACATAAGGGAGCCCTCTTTCGCGCTTTCATGTTTCCACGACGGGAAGCGGATTGCTGCACATTTATCTAGCGTAGAGGCGCTTCTTTTTTTCCCAGTCATTTATTCTGAGGTACCTAAGCTCATCTCTTAGAATAATCATTCTAAATTCAGTGATAAGTTGCAGTGCGGTTCGTGATACAGTTCTCGCTTACGTATAAGTAAAGTTTACCTGTTCCGATGAGGCGGTGTTGCTGGATACCTCAAGGAGGCTGCTATTGAGGCGCTCTTCAGTTTCCTTGACCATGTCACTAATGAAGCCTGAATCGTCAGTGTAACTCCAGGAGCTGCACACACGTTCGTAGAAGTCTCCGCATGCATTGTGCCTGAAAAAGTTGTGGAAATCACACACATGGCGGTACAATTCCTTGCTTACAACGACAAAATGGTGTGAGATACAGCCGCAAAGAAGAACTTCTTTAAAGCATATCGTGGCAATATCCCATTTCACCTTGGAATGTTTTTAGGTCGTGAACCACACAATGATCATGATGCCTAAAATCGCCACCGCATTGAAAGTGATTTGCGCGGGGGATTCGTAGCACATCCTCTTAAGGAAGGTGCTGCTGTGTGAGAACCATATTATTAGTTTCTAACTTTTTATCTACTAACTGTTAGTGTTTTTATTCTTACTACAATTTCCCGCGAAATACAAAAAAAAAAACGTGTCGCCACAGAAGTAGTTGATTGCTTTAGTGCAGTGGTATGTCAGAGCTTGTATAATGTCTGTTGTTGTTTGGCAGATGTAAAACCACCTAATGTGGACGCACTCACATTGACGCCTAGTGGCACATCTCCGTACCGACGACTAACGCCCATGATCATGATTTAACCCTTGCGGTAGCTGAGGTTCTTAACATATACGTGGACACCGCATATCGTGAAACCCGCGCAAATATGGCATCAACAAGCACATAATAAACATTGATACTCGGTATGCACTCCTCCAAAGCGTCGTGAAACACGAAGAGAAACGCTACGCGCGTTGTGTCTTCCCTCTAGCCTGGGAGTTAATTTTCACAGTGCGAGCTGGGAACGCGGTGCGACAGCCAGGCGAGTGTCGGAGAGCTATTTTTCTATATGGATGGACGCTATGAGCGAGGCTCGGGCTGAAGCCACCACCTCACGGTGTGTTAAACGAAATTAGACTTCTTTTGGAAACGCACCGAATGGGACGGTCGCAGCAACGGCGCGTTTTTTTTGTTTTGTTTTTCGAACCTGCTGGCACACATGTCACCATCTCGTTATAAAGGGGACGCTCATAGCATCCATCCATCCATCCATCCATGCAAGAGCACTGTGAGAGATAAGTGTGAAAGATAAAAGGCGCGTTCATGTAGCCTCCGTTGTGTGTTTTGCGGTAGCTCAACAATAAAGAAAAAAAAAGTTTTGCGGTAGCTCAGTGGGCTAAACGCCCGCCAGCCATCGTCGCGGACCGAGAGGTCATGGGTTCGACTCCTGTCAACGGAACTTTTTCTTATAGTTTTTTCTTTCCCATTTGATGGCGTTCATTTTGCTGACGTATTTCCGTGACGGAAATACGTCAGCAAAATGAACGTCATGAAAATCTTGGTGGACCCCGGCATAAAACACTTTCGTGTTAAAAAAAATACCACGTGACATGCCTGGTCGCGCGCCTATGCTCGGCGTGATTGTATTGCTCCCTAACGTTTCGCGTATAAGCGATATGCTTCCCTCACGATGGTTCATGACAGCGATAAGCAGACGCAGCGGTTACCTCTTGTGTTTCTGCTAGCAAAACGTAAGTCATGGCACAGCTACCACCATCGTCGCTGCCCTGTAGAGGCAGCACACCTGGCCAAATGCTATGGTGATTTGCGCGAGAAACGTTAGGGAGCACTGCAATCCCATAGTGCATAGGCGCGCAAGCAGGCATGTCACGTGCTATTTATTTATTTATTTATTTATTTATTTATTTATTTATTTATTTATTTATTTATTTAATTGTTTGTTTATTGCATTTCGCGGGCATCTGAAGTAAGCAGAAAAACAGTGATACTTAAACAATAGAAAGTTGGAAAGTACCTAATCGGACGCTTTGCAAACAGATCTAACTTTCTCATTGGATTTTTTTGCCTAGCTTCGTTACTTCAAACGTTAGTTAATTAAGCATGTCTAATTAAACACGTCACTATGGCATCACTGTGACGTCACATTGATGCCACAGTGACGTCATGATGGTGTCACAAATTTTAGCGATATGCGACATCATGACCACGTCATATGGTGATGCCATCACGTGATGATGACTTTTTGCATCACTAGTCTTGACGCCGCCGACCACGCGGGACCCCGGTCAAGTTTTGCGTTGACGAGGCATCTATAACACTTTACCCTTAATAATGACCAACAGAAACCGCGAGAGCAGAAACGTATAGCAGGGGCCCCAGTACGTACTTTACGTTTATGAGCTTTTCGAGGTAGCGCTGGGCATTCAGGCACTCCCCAGTACAGGAGACGACTACAGCATTCTTCTGACGCGTGAACAGAGCGTACAGGAGACCCACGAACACCAACACCAGAACAAGCAGCAGCGTGCCGACTGCGATGTCGATGGCGCTTTCCTGCCTCGCTCCCGTCTCGTTCTGCGTAACTACCGTGAGTCGTCAGAGAAAGCAACGTCGGTTACCATATGCACCTGTGTACGGAATCTATCATTTATCATCGATCAGATAATAATAATAATCAAATCAAATCAAATCAAACGCTTATTTAACGTGCAGAAGAACAACCGTAAGGTCTTTGTACTGGCGCACGAAAAAAAAAGGCCTACATTCATAATAAAATATCAGGGATAAAAATGTTATAAAATTGCACATATACAACTATGCGCAGGAAAAAAAAAGTCAACAGTGTACGAGGCTATGTAAGTACAGTGCAAAGCTCGGCGCAGAGCAACGACTGGGAGCTGGGAAAGACATCGAGCTCCCAAAAAGTAAGCATTGTAAAGATGTTGTATCCTGCCAATGGTCGAAAGAAAAAAAAATAATAAAAAGAATGTCAACAGTGTACGAGGCTATGTAAGTACAGTGCAAAGCTCGGAGCAGAACAATGACTGGGAGCTGTGAAAAACATCGAGCTCCAAAAAGTAAGCATTGTAAAGACGTTGTATCCTGCCAATGGTCGAATGTTCACAGAGGCAGGCGGTTACATGAAAAGGTCTATTCTCTCTGGTCAGCTTACGTGGAATTCGGAAATTAAGACAGTTGAGCAGTAAAGGGCAGGATATGATACCATGCACAAGCTTGTAAAGAAATAACAGATCAGCGCGATTTCGCCAGCAGCAAAGTGATGGCAATGATAATAATCCAGCAGCGTTAGAACGAGATCCAGAGTCATTTCTAGCGAAACGATGGTTGTAAATGCTTAGGAATTTTTTTTGGACTCGCTCAATGGCGTTGTTGCTGGAATTAGGAATGCCATTCCAGATCACAGATGCATACTCTAGTTGAAGAAGACATAGCGCGGTGTACAATTTTCGGAAGGGCACAGGAGAACGGAATTCTCTAGACATTCTGCAAACACAGCCTAGGGTGCGAAGACCCCGCAAAGCAACACGCTTATCGTGAGCAGAAAAGTGTAAGGTGCTATCAAAAAGAACACCAAGATCATTGATCTCACATACCTTACACAACGACACAGAATTGACAGAATATAAAAATGGCACACTAGATGTTTTTCGAGTGAAACTCATTACTTTGGTTTTCGAAATATTTAGGGAGAGGTTATTGCTCCTGCACCATTGAGAAAAAGAACACAAATCAGACTGCAGCAAGCGACAATCGATAACTGAATGAATTTCCTTAAATATCTTTATGTCATCGGCATACAAAAGGAAAGAAGAATTCCGAATGACAGAAGAAACATCATTAACATAAATTAAAAAGAGGAGTGGGCCCAGTACCGACCCTTGAGGAACCCCACTAGTAGCTTTATACAAAGAGGACGTTTGGCCATTAACGGCAACGTAACATAATCTATCAAGAAGATAGCTATGGAGTAGATTCACAATTGAAGAATCAACATCAAAGTGTGCAAGTTTATCCACAAGCAGCGAATGGCTGACAACATGAAAAGCTTTGCTAAGGTCACAGTAAATAGCGTCAACCTGTGCTCTCTGCGAAATAGGTGTGGAGACTTGCATCATGAAACTGGCAAGATTAGTGACAGTTGAGCGGCCAGCGAGAAACCCATGCTGATTCACAATCAATGAATTTTTTACATCAAAAGACAATATTTTGTGAAGAGCAAGCTCAAAGATTTTAGATGCGGCACAAAGAAGGGAAATAGGGCGGTAGTACGAGACGTCACTTTTACAGCAAGACTTAAACACTGGGAAAACACGAGCAGTTTTCCACATGCTAGGAAACGTTGAAGCATGCAGACACTTATTAAATATGGTAGTCAATACTGGTACAAGTATACTGCCATAGGCTTTTAGTATGGCAGAGGGGATGCCATCTGGGCCAGCTGAAAAGGATGGTTTCAAGCGCTTAATGCATTCTAAAATGGAATCTTCATCTAGCGACACAGCATCAGCTGTGCCAACTGCCTTAACCTGTCGACCGTTACTAGCTACAGGGGCTGGAGACTTATAGACAGATGAAAAATGCATGGCAAAACAGTCAGCAACGGCTTGAACTTCTACTCCATTTGGGTCCAGTATCCTGAAGGACTCGCCACTTTTGCTCGACCGTTTGCGCACATACTTCCAAAACTCAGCCGGCCTGTCAGACGCGCTTTTTTCTAAAAATGAAATCAATCATTTATTTAATGTGCCCAGGAATAACCGTAAGGTCCTTGTGCTGGCGCACGCAAAAGAAACAATAAAAATAAACAATACAATAGAGACAGTTTTCAGAAATAAAAAGAGCAAAAACACGTAGACAAAGAGAAATGAACACAAAAGGGGAGGAGTAAAATAAGACAACACGAGAAATATTGACGGGGAATAAAAAATTAGATTGCATATATACAACTATGTGGAAAGACTGAGAAGGGAAGACTTTGTACATTGTGCCACACTATGTCAAAACAGTGCAAAGCTCGGATAAAAACAATGATTGTGGGCTATGAAAAACGTCACGATCAAGAAAATTAACATTATAGAGACTTTGTATTCTGTGAACGGTAGAGTTTGGGAAGAAGCAGGCGGGTACATTAAACGGTCTGTTCTCTCTGGTTAACTTACGCGGAATTCGAAAATTTACACAATTGAGAAGTACAGGGCAGGATATGATACCGTGGACTAGCTTGTAAAGAAATAAGAGATCAGAGCGATTTCGTCGGCAGTGAAGTGATGGCAGTGATAATAATTCCGCAGTATTTGAACGAGATCCAGAGTCATTTTTACCAAAGCGATGGTTATATATGCTGAGGAATTTTTTCTGGACTCGTTCAATGGTGTTACCGCTGGATTGAGCAATGCCATTCCATATCACGGACGCATACTCAAGTTGTGGAAGACATATTGCCGTGTACAAAATGTGGAGGGCCATGGGAGACCTGAATTTTCGAGATATTCTACAAACACATCCGAGAGAACGAAGGCCCCGCATAGCAGCAGGCTTAACGTGAGCAGAAAAGTTTAACGCGCTGTCAACAACAACACCAAGATCACTGATCTCATAAACCTTGCATAAGGACACAGAATTGACAGAGTATTGAAATGACACGCTAGATGTTTTGCGAGTGATAGACATGAATTTTGTCTTCGAGGTATTCAGAGAAAGGTTATTACCGTTGCACCATTCGGAAAAAGAGCGCAAGTCTGACTGCAGCAAGCGACAGTCGTTAACTGAATGAATTTCCTTAAAAATCTTGATGTCATATCGGCATACAAGAGGAAAGAAGAATTACGAATGGCAAAAGAAACATCATTAACGTAAATTAAAAATAGGAGTGGGCCTAATACCGACCCTTGAGGGACCCCACTAGTCACTTTATACAAAGAAGACGTTTGGCCATTTACGGCTATATAACAATATCTATTGAGCAGATAGCTCTGCAGGAGATTCAGGAGATAATAATAATAATAATAATAATAATAATAATAATAATAATAATAATAATAATAATAATAATAATAATAATAATTTTATTAGCTGCGGGTGCTGCAGTATGTCCTTTGCAGCCTCCCAGCGCAAAGCAACGGATAATACCCGCAGTTTAACGTGTCAAAACCACGATATGATTATGAGGCATGCCATAGTGGAGGGCTCCGGAAATTTACGCGGGCCTCTAGCACTTCGTCGCCATCGAAATGCGACCGCCCCGGCCGGGATCTAACTCGCGACTTTTGAGTCTGCAGGCAAGCAGATAGATACAACCACCATCAATGCTGAACACCAGACGTACATGTTCATACTAATGAAAGACAAGGATGTGCCACTTGCTGCGTCCGTTGCTGCGCAGAGTGACCGAGACATTATCGTTAACAGATCATAGTGGTGAACACCTGTCGACAGCAGACCTGAGTTAGCCAGTTATGTAAGCAATTATGTTGTGTAGTTTATGCATGAATTTTTGCCATTTTTCTGCTTCGGAGACAGTTCTACCGGTGAACTGATATAGCTAGAGCTTCCTAAAGGAAACATGATATGGAAGCGACTTACTGTTCTGTCTTTTGACCAGCCGCGAGGTGGACAAGTTCTCCGACGTCTTCGGTGGTTTACGCATTGGCTCGAAAGTTGTTGTCGAGCCTCGAGGTCTGCTTCTAGCAGACGAGCTCTCAGGGCGGTCCCAATCGCGCTTGGTAGATTCGAGAGTACTGTTCCTGTCAGTTGAATCCGATGCACGTTCAGGAGTTGCCCGATGCTCGCGCGTTGAGGTAATGTCCGATGGCTTCCCGCTCGCGTTCTGCGTGGAGATTCTTCTATATACGTGCTTTCTCTTGGCTGACACGTCGTGGGAGTAGTTAGAGTCATGGTCTCCTCGCCTGCTCTGCTTCGTGGAATGTTCCTCACGTTCAGTGACGCCCTTAAGATCACGAAGCTCTTCGCTGTTGCTGGCCACGCTTCCAGGTCTCCTCCTGTGACCGCCCCCAGTGGACGCCGTAGACTTTCTCGTTGCCGTCGTTGTTGCCGAAGACGCCGTTAACTGAGAAGGGCGGCGCTCACTAGCGAAGGCGTTATGAGCCTTCGGGCCTTGCTTAGCAGTCGCATTCTCCGGACTTACGGTCCTTTCGAGGTGTTGCACCGAATTGCTATCGAGGGCTCCCTGACTGATTGCGCTAGACTCTGTATTCGGTGCAGTTGCGCTACTCGTTGCCTCTGAAGTGTCTTCACGCTGGTCGCGACTAGTATGCGTAGCCGTCGATTTAATTATTTGGCGTCGGTGGCTGCGCTTGGATCTCCGAGTACCTTCCATTGCAAGGTGTCCTTCTTCTTCTTCCTTACATGCAGCTGGAAACACAACTCTCTTGCTTGCTCCCTAACTGCTGTCGTTTGCCCACTACGGGCGATTGGTCAAGAATCCGGCTGTTAAAAGTGTCTGTGATTGGAAAGTTTGAAGCGAAAAGTGTTCATATATTGAAGGGTGTCTTAATTCGACTTTTATTTTTGTGTTGGCTGTTAGCTGCCGCCTTGTGTCAGCTGGCTGCTGCTTTGCTGAGTGTAAAGCTTCAGCCGTGGAGCATGCGCCACTGCATATGGGCACTACTTGATATGCGCCGATCGATGTCTGCTTTAACAACTTTTCACTTTACCGCAGGAGGAATATGCCTCAGTGTAACATTCCGGCGGATCTCACTCGTTGTGGGATTGGAATTGATTTCATGCGAAGCAGTCAGCGGGTATCTGCGCATACTACATCTTTCGGCTTTGCGTAGAGAGAGAGAGAGAAAGCTCTTTAATGAAAAACAGAGAATTCTGCCGGCGTACCTAAAGGCGCCTACATGCTACTCTGTATAGGGGAGGGGAGTGAGGACAGAAAGGCCCTAGGAGGAGGAGGGCAGAAAAGGAGAAGGAGAAAAAAAAAGAAGATAATATGATCGTGGTATGTACATGTCACAACGTAATGAAGCTGATGTAAGTTAAATTACAGTTTATCAATTCGGTGAATGTCCTCAAGGAATCGGAACAGAAATTTTAAAATTTTACGTTCCCGAGGAGAAGGCGTAGGTCCGAGTATATTCCTGAGATCTAGCGGTGCTTGGGAAGTTGAGCATATTCTACTTTCGAGACTTCCGCATCACCTTCCTCGTCACCTTGAGACACTTTATCATCGTCTTCGCCTCAACGCAGCATTCACCAATAGTTACATGTGCCGCCTTGGTTTGACCACTGACCCATACTGTGATAACTGTGGTGCTCTAGAAACAATAGAACATATTTTATTAGATTGCCAGGCATACAGAGATGAAAGAACTTGTGGGCTTTGCGTAGAGTCTTACGAGCTTGACTATTTCGTGGGACATACATGGTCTAAGGACAGTCTGCTTACGAACATCCGTTTTTCGTCGGCATACACTTCATTTTTAGTGAAGTATTGGGAGTAGTGGAGTTTGTACAATGCATCCTGTATGACACACAGACAGTCAATAAATTTTATTTGATCCAGAGGAGTTACTGACAGGACCCCCTAATGGGAGGCCGTTGTAACCGCTGGCCTTGCACGTGTCGTCATGGACGCAGCTTCTGAAAGGAACTGGGACTCCACGATGGTGGTTTTGACGACAAACAAGTTGCGTCTATGTGAAAACGACGCGGCAGGAACGTCTCTGTGCGTGAATAATGAAAGAACCTGCATGTGATGTTTTGATAACATGAATGTGACACCGGAAACGTCGCGTCCCTACATGCTGGTGCTCCAACACGGCGCTTTCAGTCACGTCAGTGCAAGACATCTATAGGGGACAGTGACGCTCCGCCCTTTCCTGGGCCCTCTGGATAGACTGGGCTTGTTATCGGAATGCCATGCTTATGAATCCTACATTCCTTTCGAACCACGCAAATGCTCACTTTTCGAACTTATTTTTTTTTAACGGGGCTTGCCTATATAGTGTGCCCACGCTCACGCGTAAATGCCGGATCAATCTTGCATGACATCACGGGTACTGCGCTGCTGTGGTGACGTTGAATGCTGCTAAGGCTTGCGATAGTGTCTAACGTTGGCGAAACAAGTGTTCTATGCCACCCTGGGGAAGATTTTAAATGTGTATGGCGGACCTCTTGAATAACGGCGTCACCTCTAGAAGATTTACGCAGACGCGGGGTGTTCCTCAAAGAGGTAGCTCATCACATACAATCGCTCATCTTTCAGGCCTCTCAAAAGTGCGGCTAGCGACGAGCTCGCGCTGCGGTCGCCTCCAAGAACATCGCCCGTGTAGACCAGGTCTTCTGGCAGGCTTAGATGTAGCTGGTCCAGCGCTAAAAGCAAGGAGACAGCCTGGACTTCTTTTACCCCCTTGGCATAAACGTCGTCGCTAGCCAAAGACAGCACTTGACTCTTAAACAGTGCTTCCTTGACCATATATAGCGAACATTTCCCGAAGTTGGGAGGGTTTGTCGATTACAGCCAAGATATCTGTCGCAACGTAGGTCCACGAGTAACGCATAACGGTTTGTGTGACATCAATACGGAAAGCCACCTTGCTCTCTGTGCTTGCTGCAATGTCTGGCTTTAAGAGGTATAACATCACGATGCGCTCTGCCATGTTGGCCACAAGATACTCGCTTCGCTTCCTTAAGTCCGGCATCTGTCAGCACATTGCAAGCAGTCCTGCTCCTGATACCACCCGTGCCACTGACAACGATCGTGTCTTTCGCGCGGACATCGTTGGTCTTGGGAACAATCTTGTTCACTGCAACGATCCAGTCTATAGCGCCCAAACCCTTTATGACACCGCTCAGCAAACTTTCCAGTGATCCCTGTAGCTTGGTTTTGTCGTCGTGTACGCGAAAAACCGTAACAATGTTCTCATCAAAGGACAGAATGCTTTCCGTCGGATCATTGAGCACTTCGCTTACAACGTCCTGGAGGGCCTTCAGGTTGGCCACGTGAGATAGCACTGCAATGATAGAACGGCCGGCACCGATATGCAGCACGGATTTCTTGCGTTTGTCGGCTATAATTTCCACGGAGAAGACTGTGTGCATGCTCATATCAAGAGAAAACCGAACCAGTGACTGAAGCAGCTCGTTCTAGTTTTCTACCTTGCGCGGGCTGCTGAAATTTACGATATTGTCGGCTATCGTCAACGTGGTGTCGAGGCGAGTTTCCATTCTGACATACACGTAGCAACTTCGGCCGATGGTCCGAGCACGACTGACCTGCGTCGTGACAACGCAGTACACGCATATGACACACAAATATACAGTAGGCTGACAGAAATATAATTCAGTTTTCAGTCTTATTGAGACTACAAAACAGAGCACATACTTAAAAAAACGCCGCATGTAATATATTGAGAACCCCTTAAATGCAACCGCTCGTATTTTTTCTGTGCACCCACCATATATTTGTTCCACACCAATCGGCGAAATGCTTATAGTCATGCCTTTAGTCATAGTCATGTACCTTATTATTGTGGCTTCCTCTGCTTATCCCCACAATTATTGTGCCTAACTCTATACTCTTAGGTTTAAATGAAGTTTCGGTGTTATCCCACAAAATATCACTCGTTATCATACACAATAGATTTGCGTGTCAATGTTATCCCGTCAGTGCTACCTGCAAGTGTTATCCCTTGAAGTATACCATTCGTTGTCACGCGTAATTGATTTACCTGTGACGACGAAACGGTGCTGCTGAAGTCATCAAGGAAACTCTTGTGGAGGCGCTCCTGAGCTTCCTTAGCCATATCGTCAGTGAAGCAGGACCTGTTGCTCCAGGAGCTACACACACGCTCGTAGAAAGCTCCGCACGCGTTGTACCTATTAAGAATGGGGTGACGCGAGTGCTAGGTTGTCGCTCTAGCAGTCGATACAGGAAAATTCCTTATGCACTTTGATTCTACCTAAGGTCGCAGCTTTATAAGAAAAGAGTACAAACATGCACATTAGACCTGACATCATGCCCTCACAGTTTCTACAGACAGTTCAGGGGTTGCATTTTTATACTAAAGCTTTACTCTTCATTATCTTTCACCGCACATTTCAATCTTGTAACGTTTATAACTCTGCCGTAACAATAATAAGAAAGAGCTTTTCGACAAGACAACTGCATCCATCAACCACGTTCGTGAAAATCGGCAGAGGTTTGCAAGAACATCAAAGAAACAAACATAGGTCATCGCACGGACCCTCTCTGCTACGTGACTCCTGCTGGCAAAACAGAGTGCTGCAAACCCGCCGTCATGGCTATGAGCGGCGCTGACTAACACTCTCAGGTTTCTTGCATATAAATACCTGATAAAGTGGACGAGAGGACCACTGCCATAGCTCAATCGGTAAGAGCATCAGGCGCGTAATCCGAAGGTCGCAGGTTCGGTCCCTGCCGGCGGCAAGTTGTCTTTTCGTGCACTTTATTTTCTTCACATCAGTATCACAATTGCTAAAATACGCTTAAAACAGTGCAATTTAACGAACCCCTATACCTTCCTTGGATTGATAATCTGCAGGTTTCCATTACAGAAAGAACGGTAACTCATCGAAATAGCTCGGTTTACCTGATGTTTATCGCTCAGCGTTGAGACACTGGTCGTTGCAGGAAGCGAACAAAGCGTCCTTTTTGCGCGCGAATAACGCATACAGTCCGTCCACGAACACCAGCAGCACGACGAACAGCGGTGTACCAATTGCAATGTCCGCAGCGCCCTGACGCCTCGCATCAAACTCGCTTTGACCAAACGCCATGGGAGAAATTCCTGCAAGAACGTTTTCGCTGAAAAAAGTTCCTCATGAGACACTCTTTCCCCCGCACCTTCTTAATATTTTAATCATGGTTTATTAACATGCTGGCGACCGGATAAAAATAACGCACGATGGGCACAATACCCTTGCAGATATTCTTACTGTGGTCTTCCTGGAAATCTCCTAAAAGGAACAGTATAAACACGTCCTGAAAAGCATATAAAGTATCTTAAGCATGAAAGTCGCATTAAAACTAACTCTTCTCTCTCTTGCTCTTTGTTTTTGCTTATATGTCAGATACATGATAAATTTATTTCCCATTACATGTCATCTGCGCGTCGCACAATATTCTGAGTATAGTGTATATGCTATAGGGCCTCTATTTTGTCAAATCGAAGGAGCTCATTAAGCATCCCCCGCTCTCTACACGTGCACTCTTGCATTCATGCCTGTGTGAATCTGCGCAAGTTTGTCAGTGGATGTAATTTGCATCGCCTGCATTCGCAGGAGTTAGCTCCTCCAGTGCGCTACAAAGCAGGGAGTGGTTCCGTGCACCAGCATGTCGTCCTGATGACCTAGCACATAGGGCAGAAGATTCGGTTTCACAAAATATACGTTTTTCTTGCTTACTTCATGTTCACTTACTTCATTCTCAGCAACCGCTATCAATCACAGAACCAAAGTCTAGTACTAAGTGAGCTCACTTACTGTTCACTGCGTCGACAAGCATTCTTTCCTATTCCAATGAGTTCATCGACGTCTTCGAGAGCTCATGCGCCGACTTGAAGGTCACGGACGAGCCACGACCCATTGTCCGATCTGACGAGCGCCGCCAACGGGGGATGCCAAGCCGTGTATTTCTTCGTATCCATTCAGTTTAAGGTGCGTTTGGTTCGGAGCGTGTAGCTTTCGCACAGGGAGAGCCCGATACCTCCGACGTCCTCTTCCTTACGTTTAGGCTAGGTACTCTCGCATCTTCGGTCCGTTCGACATTGCTCTCTACTTCTCGGTTGCTCCGCTGTGTGGCTTGATTGTAAGACTCGCTGTCTTCCTGTGTGCTGTATTTCTCGGCTTCTCCGCCGGCGACGCCTTCAGCGAAGAGCTCAGTGCGTTCGTCGCTGAGGTCGACGCTCTTGATTCCGCAGCTCGGGTTGAAGCTTCTCAAAGAAGACGCTAAGTGCCTCTTTGCTGATTTCACTGCTACTGAAGACATCGTGGGCCGGGAGGTGAAGTGACCGTTAGTAGGGAAGCTCTCTTGTCGAAGCTTATCCCTCTTTTTCGCCGGAATTCCAAGGTCCTCGAGTGCCTGATTCGAACGACCCTTAAAGCTTCCCACAATGGACACTTCTGACACCTGCTTCGCCACAGCGATCCGCTCCGCCACTTTAGAAATGTCTTCCTGTTCATCCTGTCTAAGATGCGTGGACGTCATCTTGCCTTTGAAGTCTCGGTGGCTGCTCTTGCTTCCCCGATTAGAGTAGAGTAGAGTGGAGTAGAGTAGAGTAGAGCAGATTCGAGTATAGAGTAGAGTAGAGTAGAGTGGACCATAGAAGCTGTGGCTCATACCCACACTGAGTGCCCTCCATGCTTTGTTTGTTTGTTTGTTTGTTTGTTTGTTTGTTTGTTTGTTTGTTTGTTTGGTTGTTTGGTTGTTTGTTTGTAGCCTACAAAGTTTGGCACATACCTACTCTGGGGTATGGACCAAGTAGACGTATTGTAGTCTATGGATGATAATTACATTAATGTTTACTTCCCTATCACTAAATAGAAAAACAATTACAAAGATAGAGAGCAATAAAATTACAAAGGTTATTGCAGCCTATTTACAAAAAAGGAAGGAAATAAGTGCTAAACGGAAGTCTGAAATTTTGAGCCGACCACCCAGCTGAGTTTACCTGACCCGACCAAATTCGACTGTGTGTCTTACTTTTAATCACATTTTATAATTATTTCACGAGTATTTTTCCAGTATTTCTTAAAGTAGACATTATGTTGGAATACGTTTAGTGGCTAAAATGAAATTACACGCAGCATCAAAATTATGTCTGTGCCAATGTTCCGAAACAGAGGCATCGAAATTTAGAACATTTTCTGCAGTTAAACCTATCGTCGAGAACGGAATAACCAGAAGTCTTTTCCTGATTACTGAATAGTTGTGACATGATATAAAATAATGTTCAATAGATTCTGTGTCTTCGCAAAATGGGCAAAGGGGTGATATCGCCAGACCAGCACTGTGTAAATATAAGTTTAATGGGGGGACGCGGCATCGAAATTTGGTAATAATAACTTCATAGATTGACTCCACTTAGGTTTCCATGGAAATTTAAGGTGTTTATATTCTGTCCATTTAGTTATAGTTTCCGTCGCATCTGTACAAATTGCTAATTTTCGATATCGTGTTCTTCTTAGTCTTCCTTGTCTCAAACTGCACAGGCCGACTCAAGAAAAAGAAAGAGAAGCAACAGTGCAACAAACTCGAAATATCTTGTCTTGGGAAAGAGGCATGTTGTTTTAGAAGAGTAGAAGTTTGCGCCAAGTGGTGATGCATACTTGGCAAAATAAAGCGCAATAAACGGGACGAAGCGCTTCGTCCCATCTGTCTCACCTTGATTGTCCCGTCTATTGCGCATTATTTTGCCGAGTAGACATGCTGTTATCACATAAGAAGAAAATACACAATAAAAAAGAAAGCTGCAGTTTCTCCCCCGAGGAAAGCCATTTAAAGCAATAGATTAGGCAAACAGGAGAATGTTCGTAGTGTTATACACCGTATCAATTTCAGCAAGTGTTTGCTTACCAATGAAATTAAGAATTGTGATGTGACGCGCGTACCGGAGAACGTGATCTCACTCTATGGTCAGGAGCATTCTCTATCACAACGCTGGCGCAATGTCGAGTGCCTAGAGCGTTGATCAAACGCTTCGTGCTGCGGTTCGCTTCAACGGGCCTTCGAAACTCAATGTTTCGCGTTTGCTAACACAAAGCGGGCTGAAAGAACTTTGCAATAATTGCCGGTTACCTCCAAGAAAATTATGCGCAGCGTCAAGTGACTTAACATCGCGATGGCTGATTAAAGAGCGGAGCTGGTGGCATCAGCGCGCCCTTTCTTCCCTTTTATCAGGACTACCTGTGCTCGAGCGCGCTCTACCATTGGTCGACTCATTTCACCGGTACAACCAATTGCGCTTCTGTTCTCTCCTCCACTCCACGCCTCCTGCTCAGCTCCCTCCATGGCTTCGCCTTTGCTCTCATCTCTACCCAATTTAGCCCTCTCCACGTCACTACCCTTTCTCTACCAGGCTCAACTTGCTACGCTAGAAAGTGCGGACGACGGATCCCCATCGATTTACCTCGGTGTTAAACAACTCCGCGGTTAATAAGGCAGGCCGGCCAAGTATGCACTCCTCCGTGCGGACAGTCCCGCGCAGCCAGGGAAGGTCCAGAAAACCGCACTCACCTTCTCTCCCATGCTTTGTTCACTCTCCATCACGTGGCTTAGTTACAGCATTGGTCTTGCGGGGAGGGGGCCTGCATAAGTCCGCAACCTTTGTTGGTTCACAACCCTCCCCACATACTATCCTTCGCACCGACAGTATAGAGCACGCGGCGTGCGATTTTATCGCGCATTGACGTTATACCGACTACTAAGTCCATTGAGGCTGCATGTGGCAATATGGTATGTGTGCCAGTATTACTGCTACTGCATAAAAACGTTACTTAAAAAGTTCTTCGAGATGCAGTTGGACTTCATGTCACTTAGAAACAGACGGCTGAGACGGTCATAGATTAAAGCAAGACCACACATAGAATGCAGTAGGAAAAACTAACGCTACATTTTCGAGAGCGTAACTGAGAGATACCATACAGCTGCAAAAAAAAAAAAAAACTTATCTCTCTAAGTGGGGCATTGGATGCGAAGTGGCATATGGGCGCATGCATCCGGCTATGGTTTTCACTTTTCGGGGGTTTGCTCTTTCCCTCGGTGGAGGCGAACATGCGTCCTCAATTTTCAATACTATCCGGATCGTCTTAGAAGGAACGTTTCTTTTTCCCCTTTATTTTACTACCACAGCAACATCGATGTGTACCCGCAGGGCATTGACGCTCTCAGTTCATCTCAGCAAAGAAAACATTGACGTAAACATATATGCTGAGTTGTATTGTTTCGGCACCTTCTCGTGTCACGCAGAAAGAAAAAAAAACAGTGCCACGAGGTATGAATAAAAGCTAGAAGGCATCGTTTTCCCGGTCAAATTGAATTTGGCCTGATCTGCAGATGTTGTTTTGCGATTCCGATGACGGTACTTCCAGCGCTCGGTATTCGAAAGCTTTTCAACTACTGAAAACTGCGGTGATGCGCCTAAAAATCTATACGGCATGCTCAGAAGCGGCGCCAAAACCGCTTTTCTCATTTTCCACCCGGGATTCTCTCGCTGTCTGCATCTTCTTTCTCCTGTCTCGGTATGCTTGCATTTGTTTAGTCATCCTTAGTGAATATTTTCTTGGCGTATACGCCGTGGGCGAACAACGTGTCAGGAGGTTATCACGTTAGCTTCGCCCGTAGCCACAAAACTTCCGAGACCTATCTCGTGATGGCGCTTTAATGCAGTTAGTCGTGCACAGACCTGCTGATTAAACACACACACACACACACACACACACATTGTAAACATTGTAACTTCCTCCTATTCTCTGGCCATGGTTCTGCAGAACCCTAGCGGATATTTTGTTTTCTCTATTTATCATAATGTGAAATCCCACGCAGCTATGTTTAGTGAAAATATATTGAATTAAACAGCCATTGACAGTAAAAAGAAGAAAAGAAAAGTCAGCTTCCACCTCACTTTTCGTTGTTTATTGCTTTGTTTCTTCTCCTATACACAACCATTGTTTGCTTTGTAGTTTAGCAATGCGTGCTACACAATACATAGTTGGACTGAATCTGCATTGTCACGATTGGATGGAAGTTCGGAACGACAGCGATTGTCGTAATCGTCGCTAACAGACGTTGCACTCGACACAAGAGGAAACGTGTTCTAAAAGAGACAGCAGCTTTCCGCTGCTTCACGTGGTGTCCGCCGTAACAAACTCTGGGAACAAGTTCTCTAATAAACTTCCGCATGTATATTTGCGTTTAGTGAAGGCTGTCTCATCCACCTGAAAGCCCTCATGCGACTGACGTCGCGCGTAATCCAATGATGCCTTTTGTGGGGGAGTTGGAACGAAGACGTGAAGAAAGAGGGAAAGAAAACTACAGCCTTTACTGATTATTACTCGCTCGTAGTTGGAGTTCTGGTCGATACAATTCTCTCTGGCACCCTGCGTGCGACAGCCGTCAACAGGATTTCATATGCTAATGCCACGTGGGGTCTGAGTGCCTCTTGGAAACGTGGAGAGCGATGTTTCGAGAATGCCATTCGTAGTGATTAATACAACTCGGTTTGTGCGTGACCGTGTACTTCATGTGTTGCAAGGTATGACGGACACGGGCTTTCCAGAGCCGAGGTGGGCTACTCCAGAACGAGCGTTTTCTCAATATGGCCAGTAGTAAATTTGCAGCGAAACAATAAACGACAAGACCTCATTACCACTAACTTTTAAGACATCTCAAATTAACGCGAACTTAACACGTTTCGCACTACATAGCAACTTCATCCTACCAAAAGTTCGCATATATTCTGGCAAACACAGTTCACATTACAGTCATATCATTATGCAACACATTACCATTTGTCAGAAAATTCCATAAAGCCATCAAATGTTGTCATTAACTGAATATTGTTTGTTATGCGATACATATGTGAAACTGTGTGGAGTATCTCGTCTTTAGTATTTAACTGCCGTCCTTGTAGACCATATCAGCCAATGTTTTTCAGCTGTTTATCAACAAATTTCGCTGTGCATCAGTGATTATTCAATCAGTTATGAAGTATAGACGCCGCATTAAAACTAGCCGTGGTTTCTTGAACATGACCTGTTTTCACAGTTCGTTGTTCCTCAATGACAACGTATTGGTCGTTGGCGTTCACGGAGAGGCATACACAATATTACGACTTGACCAAGAAACAAGACACGCGTCCTGATCCTGAGCTGATAAATGAAATCGCAGTTTTAGATTCGAAAGCATCTTATGCTCGGGGCAGTGTCTGTTCTGCGGCGTCCGCACCTATACTGCGCATGCGCCAACTCTACCCCCTTTCCTCGCGTGAGCGCGAGGAGCAGGAGGAGGTGGCGTGAGCGCTGCCTCCGCTTCGTTTCTCCTCTCCCGTTTCTCCTCGCCCGGAAGCGCGCGTTCGCTGCGCTTCCGTCATTCTCTCTCTGTGCAACGGTGTGCGAAACGCCATGAACAACGTCAACGTCGGCGCTAGTTGCAGCGGTAGCGCCACCGCCCGGGAGCAGAGGAAGGCTCGGGAAGCAGAACGTAAACGTCAGCGTAGGCAAGCGGTAATTGAAACGCTTCCACAACCACCGTCTTAAAAGTCACATAAGAGAAACGGAAACTCGATGCGCACCCCACGCGATGCTTTCGCATCCCACCATGGTTGCCCGTAGGAGACATGATCTGTAATCTTTTTTAATTTTGTTATACGTAAAGCTATTAGATATCATTGTCCTGAGGCAGAACATTGGAGATAGCAGCTTGATTGTTGGTACTGTTTCGTGCATTCGCTTGACACAAGAACCTAGCGTCATTCAACATACTCCAAAGAATGTTCAAGAACAGTTCTGTACACTTCTCTAGATATTCCTGAGCAATGCTCTCTGAAGAGTGATGACCGGGGCTGAAATTTGTGTAGCGGAGATTAAGAGCTCACTCTCTGTGGGATGCCTGAAATCCTTGTTTCCTGAAAACATTGCCGAAACAGCCATCTTTCGCCACTGTTTCCCTGAAACTTGTTAATGAAGGCTTTACGCAGCTCATCGACTGAGTCACCCGAGACCATACGCTCCCTCGAACCCCCGTTCAATCAGTCTTCGTTGTAAAGAAATTATGCAAGACTTGTCGGAGCTCATTAAATTGAAGGCGGAGGGAACATCTCAGATGTATAAGCACACACTTTCCTTGCTCACAAACCCATCGATCAATGTCTCATTTAAAAAAAAAGACGGGTTATACAACATTGAGCGTCGTCTTTTCCAGCACATCTGGCTTAGCGTTAATGTGGTTTTCCTGTTTCATAAGAATTTTCGTCAGAAGCGCATCCGTGATTAAACCTAATATTGTTGCAGAAGAGCAAATTCGTGAGGGAACGCCCATATTGTTTTTAACCAACAATTACTCGCGGTACGTAAATTTTAATATGATGTTCCATTATAGATTGAAGCAGCGCAAACACCAATGACGAAGGAATACTTACACAACACGTAAGTCTTTCTTCGTTTTTACAGCGAAAGCTGTTATGAGATCATTTCTCCGGCCGTTTTTGGCGCCGTAGTTGTCCGCCGCCGCCGCCGCCGCCGCCGCCGCCGCCGGTGTCCGTAACCAGTATCGCTCGAAATAAGAAAAAAAACTAAATAAGAAAAAAATTCCAGGATGGAACGAGGTTCGAACCTGGGCCCTCTGCGTGGGAGCCCAGTATTCAACCTCTGAGCCATGCCGGTGCTTGAAACTGCTTTGCAAAAAGGTCCTATACAGGCTTCATGTCGGGAAGGAACCACATTAGCATATGCAATATAGCGTGGTAGAAGATTAAAATAAGCACCAAGCGTCGCACAACGCGAATTCTGTAACCACGCGTCAAACAATTGCGAATTGCGCAACGAGCAGGTTGTTGAATGCTTCCAACCCATTACAAAAGGGCTCTGCCATAATTCTTCATCGTGATCAGGCGCAGAATCAACAAAGTGCGCATAATCCCTTACATGCGTTTAGCAGGTACCAACGCTCTCTGTAGAAAGACGAAAAATGGCACAGTGCCTGCTGCCCTACTTCTAAAAAATTACAATTATTTATAGCGTAGTGGGTTCCTCGCAAGTGCACTTGTTTTGGTTGCCAAGGAAGCTCATAAGCGCATGATCCACTTCCTCGGGGTCTCAGTAAAATTACAATGATTTATAGCGTAGTGGGTTCCTCGCACGTGGACTTGTATTGGTTGCCAAGGAAGCCCATAAGCGCATGATCCATTACCTCGGGGTCTCAATAAAGTTCTTCGCCCCCCCCCCCCCCCCCCGTCTCTCTTCCACGTCAACGTATACAGCATGACGGGAGAGGGAAATAGCGACCGGGCGTCACCCAATGCAAATTACATAACTGGTGGGCCGTTTAAAGATTCCAATCCATTACAAAGGGCTGAGCCATAATTCTTCATCGTCATCAGTCGTCACGTCAACAAAGTGCACATAATGCCTTACAGACGTGTAGCTGGTGCCTCGCTTCTCCATAGAATGACGAATAATGGCTTAGTGGGTGCTTCCCAACTTCACAAAAATTTTGATTTGTGGTGTAGTGGCTACCTTTCTAGTGTACTTGTATTGTAGCCCCAAGAGAGCTTAACGGGCTCTAGAAACGCCGCTCTTCCAGCTTTCGCTGTGACTGTGCTGCGGTTTCAGCGCAGGCCTGGCGTTTTTTTGTTATTTCTTCGTCTTTGTTGTTTCAGTCAATTACAGAAACCCACCAACTATCGCAGAAGCGTGGTAAATTGGGCCACTTGGTACTGGTTCACGGCGTAACAGCGCAAAAAAAAAACGGACGGGAACACAAAAGAGAAGAAGGAAGCACAAACAGGCGCTGACTATCAACTACAAATATCAACTGACTATCAAAAGCAAGCCAATATAAAGGACAATCAAAATGGATAACAGAAGAAAAAAAGGGGGGAGGGGGAGAATGGCGAGGAAGACCCAGATCACCAAAAAACGATGGCGCATCAACCATTCCATGCCCTTAACACAAGGCCAAGATAAGTCACCTCTTTTTTCATGCAGAGTCACAGAGGAGACGCGGACGCATGTTTGAGATTCTTTATGTATATGCGCAACCTCAACAAGTTCACGCGCTCTTTGATTTTTATGTCGAAACAACACCGGGGTGCCAGAAAAGAGGGGTGCGCACCCACATTTCTTGTAATGCGCAGCTAAATGAAGTCCAGCGTGCCCTTTCAGATAATTGGAATGTTCTCTAAGTCTAACGTTTAAACAGCGTCCCGTTTGGCCTACGTATACATGACTGCAAGAAAGGGGTATCGAGTATACGACATTGGACATACAAGATACATATTTATGTACATGCCTATAATATTGCATTTATCCTACGGGGCATCTTGCCGATCGGCCACGCGGCGGTCTACTTTAGCACATAAAGTGGCTAGCTCGTTCTTTGCAGCAATCAACACTTCCACATCATAACGAGATGCAAGCTTTTTTAGGCGGTGGGTGAAACTATGCACACATAGAAGAACAGCAAATTTATTGCGCTGCGTCTTCTCAGCCAAGTCACAATCACCTACGGCACCTTTCTTAATTTTCTTAGGCAATTTTTCGGAGACCTTTGACATTAAATATTTTGGAAAACCTGCTTGTCTCAGTTTCTGCACTTGCCCAGAAAAACTGGTTTCCACTAGATGAAGACAGGATTTTTTCAGCGCGGAGCTGAAACAGAAGGCGATGGTATTTTTTTACCAATTTCTTGTGACCCGATCTGTAATTCAACACAGATTTGAGAGACCTAGGGGCGCAGAACCAACAGACATGCCTGGCTGTGAACCTGAGCTGTAGATCCTAAAATTGGATACAATTGTCCTTCAAGTATGCTGAAGTAAACTTCAGGCCGAGGCCAAACTGCTCCAAGCTCTTCAGAATACCTGCCGAAATAGAGTTATGAGCACTCTTACGGAAAGCAACAACGTAGTCATCGACATAAGGAAAGACACTGTTTTCGGATTCTCGTAAAACCGATTGAAGCGCCCGATCAACTCTGCTCAGAAAAATGTCCACCTTTCTTTTTGTCCAGTTAACTAGCGCAGTTGTCGACTTTGGTAATCCGATATATTATGTAATTAATTCCTTACTTACTCAACATTTAGTTTCATTGAGTACGAAGGTCGATAGATTGAATCGCGGCGGCGGCTGCCGCATTTCGGGGTAGGCGAAATGCTAGAGGCCCGTGTACTTAAATTTAGGTGCCCGTTAAAAAAAAACCCAATTGGTCGAAATTTGCGGAGCCCTCCACTACGGTGTGCCTCATAATTATATCGTGGTTTTGGGAGGTAAAACTCCCACAACTGTTATAATTAGTTTCACAGAGTACTTGAATCCGAGTCAAACCCTGTGGCCTTTTGGAAGTGAGTGACGCGTACATTTTGGTCCAATTTCCCAAGGGCCACTTTTTTTACAGCTGCATAAATTTAGCAGGAAAGCAATGCGAGGTACATGGTTTGAAAAAACTGCGATCAAGCGCGTCGTTGTTACACACTTTCGTTCCATTTTTTCTATTAAATAAAGGATTACGATCAAAGTTCGTTCATTCATCGCTGTGTATTTTTTGTCAAGCGTTTAAAACGTCTCTTAAAGCGTCCGCACATAAAACCAGCGCATGTCACATGACCGTCCATCCAAGCATAGGTATACTGCGGTTTTTGTCGGAGTGTAACACTGCGCCGCACGAAAACAGCTCAACGTAAAAAAATGTAAAGACATGAGAGTTCCCCAGATTCGCTACATACTAAACATTTTGAGTATCAATTAGTTAGTTAGTTAGTTAGTTAGTTAGTTAGTTAGTTAGTTAGTTAGTTAGTTAGTTAGTTAGTTAGTTAGTTAGTTAGTTAGTTAGTTAGTTAGTTAGTTAGTTAGTTAGTTAGTTAGTTAGTTAGTTAGTTCAAATCAGGCTCGGTATCGGCGCGTCCTTCAATTAAAAATCCACTGAAGCCCTTCAGCACCAGTACAAGAGGGCTGTTAAAGGGACACTAAAGAGAAACAATGAATTGGTTTAGATCGATAAATTGTGCTCTGCGAACTCTAATGTCGTTAATTTCGTCATCATAGGTTTAGTAATAGAGGAGAAAATCAAGTTCAAAGTCTCATTTTTAAATTTCGCGCCGAAATTTCCCCGCGTGACGTCACGAATTTCAAAGTGTATTTATCGTATTTTGGCGCCATTGGCTCAACAAACTTACCCCAAACTTGGTATGTTAAGTATATGGCCCTCTCAGAAGACAATGTACTTCATTTTTACCGATTAGCAACTACGTAGTCCCTAGTAGGCACCGTCAGAATATGTGACGTCACTGCGAATGGTGTGGAAACTTCAAGGTGGCGTCGCAACCCACAATTTCTTTTTGCGCGTTTTCTCGCCTACTAAGCGTCTTCCTCGCAGCAAGCGTGGTGTTTTTGGTATCATGAAAGAGTACTAATATGAGAAAAATCATTTTGCTTTTTAGTGTCCCTTTAACAAGATCGATCCTTCATGGCGGCTTTGTCCAAGTGCAGGTTATCGGGTGTCTTCATTGCTCGCGCCCCCATTTATCAGCTGAGCTCATATTTGTTACAGAAAATTACAGGTAATGCCTGTCTTTTTTTTGTCTTTTTTTCTCCCAGATTCCCGACACGTCCAGATGAGAATTTTCTTCGTATTTCCCTGCTGCCAAACGTTACGCAGCACTTCATTACTCATTTTTACAATTGTGATCGAGTTATCTCGACATATACAGCAAACGTAGGCGTGTATGCCCACAGGCTGAACAACTCCCTTATAAGGGGCCTTTATGAAATGTCTGAACATAATTACATTTCATTCTTAATTGCACGTTCGGCTTCTGAACTCATTTTTGTTTCTGGTTTCCTGTCTCTCTTCCTGTAGCAGCATCTGGTAACCTGAATGATATCCCCAAGGACACAGTTCTAAGGATGAGCTCCTTGTCTCCATGAATTAAGTGATGACATATGCCTAATTTTCTCCAATCTTCGTAAGCTGAAATTGCATTAGACAAGCCATATCCTGGGACATTATACGAAGAGGAGTTTATTTTTTTCTATGAGCCCCTGCTTGAAAAATAAAAAAAGTCACAGTTTCGCCGCAACGGCGAAGCAATGAATGCAATAGCAATTAATTGTAATGTAACGCGAAGAATGGAAAGCAGCTCGAAATTGCCAGCGTGTCGCTCGAGCCCAAAGGACGCACGAAAAGAACGCACACAGGACGAGCGCGAACTAATGCGTCACAGCTCGACACTTTGAAGCGCACTGCTCAAACATAAATCAGGACGCACGAAACGAACGAACAGGTACACACAAGACGAGCGCGAACTAATTGTCACAGTTGTTACTTATTTCTGTTTGAACAGCGCGCTCCTTTCGCAAACGCGGCCGCTGCAGCGAGCGAAGCGAAGCACCCCACCGGCCAACCCTTCTTTCCTCGAGATAAGCGCACGAAAGCGACCACGCCCTGTAGAGCGAAGAGCAACGGCGATCGCGGGAGCGGCGCGCGCACGTCGCGCCATCTATGTAGCCACTAAGAAAGCATGCTGAATTACGTGGTGTATATAAATAGCGCGCCGTTAGCAGGCTGAAAGACTGTGCTGTCGTGGCCTAACGTGTAATGCGGCGGGCTGCAAATCGAGAGGTCGCCCGTTCGATTCCGCGCGTCGGAAAGAATTTCTGAATTATTTTTCTTTACGGCTTTTCTATATATATACATACTTATACATATACGGTAAATGACGGCGACGGGGACGGACATTTTCCAGCCGAGACTGTCCAATAAAAGAAAGATCACATCTGCAGGGTTACGCTTACTGCTCCTGTAGCCGGTAAGTAATATAATGATAAATATTTTGGTTTTTATGGCCCGAAACCACGATATTATTGTGAGGCACGCCGTAGTGGTGGGCTGTGTTAATTTCAACTATCTGGTGTCGTATAACGTTCACTGACATCGCACAGCACACGAACCTCAAGCATTTCGCCTCCATCGAAATGCGACCGCCGCAGCCAGGATCGAACCGGGGACTTTCGGGTCAGCAGCCGAGCACCGTACACCACTATCGAAAAACGGAAGATTATTTCGTCAAAAACCGAGTACCATTGTTATTGCTACATCTTCACGCTGATAAGGATGATTTTTTTTAAAGACTAAGTCGTTAGACGGCTCACGAGAAGGGTCCCTCGGCGAAAAACCCGGCTCGTAGAACAAAAGTCACATGTCTACCCATGACAAAAGTTATGTGACAAAAATCGCACGAACATGAGCTGCTCGTTTTCTTTGTCTTTGCGGCGTTAGCATGACTGAAAAAGAAAAAAAGATAACGGTGTTCACGTGATAAAGTGCAGGGTAAAATAACCTCACCTGACGCCTTTCGGCTTCGAGTTGTCTTCAGCGAACGCATAAGGGACACTGTGAGTTATCCTCAGTATTGCTCACACGAATATAACCCTCCGCAAAAAAAAAAAACTACATTGTTATTCTCGAGCTACACCGACAAAATACGTTTTCGCAATTTTTCAGTATCGTATATATACCGCAGTAGTCAAGTCATAGCTACATTGTTGCTTCTGTCAAAAGATCAAAAGACAGAGCATATGGATGAAGAAGGAAGAGGCTATCACGGAGCCCTGTGGGAAAAGTTGCGATATTATGATTATCTCTGCTAACCTAATTGTGCGGCTGAGAAGTTGACGCTGCAGTGTTACGCACTGCCCCCTGAATCGGCCAACTCTCATCCGCTGTCGCTGCAGTTGTAATGACGCGTGACGTTCCAAGCACATCGTTGCCCTCCTCGGGATCGTTGCGGGCCGTGCCAACTAACGACCATTCGGGGAGGAACGACGATTTCGGGGCGACTGCGATAGCGTATTGACAAAAAAAAAAAACGAAAAGAAAAACAGATTGACGGAGAGATTGTGCGTGAGAGCGACAGTATTATACTCAGTCCGGCAGCGTTCACCACCAAGTCGCTGGAAGGCGCATAATAATGTTCTCTGTCCTCTGGGCTCGTTCCCTCTTATCACTGACATTAGGGTAACGACAACGCCACTCTTTTATTTTTACGTTTTTTACTGTTAGCTCTGCTGCAAGTCGCGCGCGTATGCGGCACCACCAAAACATTCGTTTTTCTGCGTGTGTTTTTTTTTTTTTTTTTGCGCCCTTCGTCACTAGAAGTGGAGGAAATGAAACACATATATACCTAAAGAACTATCGTGTATGCGTGGTTTTTCTTCTTTTTAAGAATTTTGTCAAACGCTGGAGTGTGCAGTAGTCGACTTAATTGAAAAATAAATACGTATTAGGCGTTACAAAACAAGAAAAAATAGCTAAATAAAAAACAAGAAGAAATAGCCATACCCATTTCCCATTTCTTATAGCGAGCGAAGCATGTTCTTCTCATTAAGATGTGAAAACCACGACACTGATAACATATCTCTCACGCCGGTAAAATTGACGTACACCAAGCAGGTTGATGGGAAAGCTTGGTTAAAATGTTTCACATAATGAGCTTCTTCGACGCCTTCTGAGTGTTGTAGTTTCATGCAAACCTCTCTGCGAAGCCTAACTTTACAAATATTGAAGTTTAGGAAGCGCTGGTAGTTGTAAAGCGGCTTTTTAGCACAGAAACCGCTAACGAACACTCAGCCAACAAACAATCTTATTGGCGACAACACATAGACTGAGCGCACCGAGGCCGCTGAATATAAGAAAGCCAACCGAACTGAGGCAAGCATTTTTATGGATAGTCTGTGCGAGTGCATGTGCGCATGTGTGTGTGCGATAGAAATAGATAGAGATGCTGTTATCCTCTCCATGGAAGCGGCCTCAACATGTACGCGCCCGGTACGCAAATCATTAGCCAGGTTCCGTGCGAATCATGTATGCAGCTTTCAGAGACGGGCCCCGCCACGGTGGTCTAGTGGTTATGGCGCTCTGCTGTTGACCCGAAGGTCGCGGGATCGAATCCCGGCCGCGGCGGCTGCATTATCGATGGAGGCGAAGATGTTTGAGGCCCGTTTACTTAGATTTAGGTGCACGTTAAAGAACCCCAGGTGGTCAAAATTTCCGGGAGCCCTCCACTACGGCGTCTCTCATAATCATATATTGGTTTTGGGACGTTTAACCCCACAAATGATTAGCTTTCAGAGACGGTTTTATTGAAAACTAATAAATAAATAAATAACCAACACGGCAACACTGACGATAAACAAACACAGCGTCGATTATGGTAGGAATATCTTAATGTTAGGTACGTCTTTCGAAAAAAGAATATTTCTACCTTGGTCGCCGTTGTTTTTGTTGTTTTTTGTTAGTACTGGCACGCATACTCGTTTTTTTCCTTTTATGACGACTGCGTTTCGTCGTGTAAAAGTCATGTACGGGTTATCGCTCAACGCAGTGTGTACCTTCATGAGCTGGAACTTTTGTTTATGAATGATCCACTAAGATTTCAATCATTCCATGCATGGCGCGCATAGCGGTGTGCATTTTGGAATTCACGCTAACATTAGCGGTAACACCTGACTGTAGTATGGCGCATGTATAAAAGCGGACTCTCCTCACCGAAGACCAGATTATCGTCGACCGACGACGGTGCTTGCCGCTATCATCGTATTACGAGCGTTTCCTTTGCTGCAGCACAAGGTCGCCCAATAAGGGGCTCAATTTCTACCCGTTTGGCTGCTGTGTTCAACGTCACAACTACGTGACAGTATCTTCCCCCCACTGACTCCGTCCAACTCTTGATTACAAGTGGGCCAATGTAAGAGAATTCAATTGCCGCTTCCAATCTCCAACGCACACTTTGGCAGTTTTTTAATACTCCCTAACTTATCCTCGTGCCTATTGCGAAGTTCTGTATGCGAAGTGTGCAGGTGATGGCGCAAGTGTGCCTGGCACTGTGCCATTTAAAGCTCGCTTCGATCATATGCAGTTCTTGAGTTTCATCAGCAGGGGTAAATTTGACGTCAATGAATTATTAATGGACGTCAAGGTTATTAATAACCATCCATGAAAAGCCATTCCTTACACTTTGAAAAGGTTAGTATCTATGACTTCACAATCGTGTGATGGCTGTATGGCGATTGACCCTCCTGTTTCATCAGACTTAGTACTTCTATTTCTTAAATTACGATGCCACAGTATAAGAAATTATACTCTCTTTCCTTAGTTTTATAACGCTATTTTCTCGTGACACACACGTTGCATGCAGCTTCCATACCCCTTTCCGCGAACGGATCTTTTTTCGACCGACTGCATGTCTTTCTTAGGCCAATCGTTCTTCAATAAACTTGTCAGTGACTTTTTTTTTTTCCTGGAGCCATAAAGAACTCTGACAAAAAATTCTTTATTGCAAACCGTTTTCACTGAGTTATATTTTCGTTTTCTTTGCTCAGTCAGACCGTATTAATCAACATTGGCGAAAAAGTGGCGAAATCTGGTTCTTATATTGTTTTCCAACTACATTTCTCTTTCGTTCATTATAATGCCGTGCATGCATTGTTTTACTTTTTTCCGAGTGTAATTTATGAACCAAAATGATCCGGCCACCCGGTTATAGACGTTTTGTGTGTGTGTGTGTGTTCTGTGTGTTTGTGCGTGTGTGTGTTGTGCGTGTGTTGTGTGTGTGTGTGTGTTGTGCGTGTGTTGTGTGTGTGTTGTGCGTGTGTGTGTTGTGTGTGTTGTGTGTGTGCGTGTGTGTTGTGTGTGTGTGCGTGTGAGTGTGTGCGCGCGCGCGCCCGAGTTTCTGGCATTTTCCTTTACTTTTCCTACCTTATTTCCTCTTTCTGTCCTCCTAACTTTCTTTTCTCTCTCTCTTCCATCCTCCCGAAAAGATTAGGCAGGCGTTGTGCCTGACTACTCTGAGAAGATATATAACCTTTGTAACTGTCAGTCATAGATGGCTCTCAGATAGCTAATTGCCCAGCGATTGCTTAGGAAAATGGTCAAGAAGGCGGGTAGCATTCACTGTAAAAGTGCAACTAACGACCAGAGTTCTCACAACGAGCACTAGTTAATGTAATAAGCATACCTACAATATTTGTAAACACACATTCTGGCTTTAAAAACAGGTGTTAAATAGCGAAAGATTGCTTTTACTTTTCGTTCTTATTCAAAAATCAGCCCTTGTATGGCCATGAGTCAAAATATTTTCTCGTGCACTACCTCTTTAAATCAGAACTCCAGCAGCAGCCATGACCAGTCGCCATGTTCACTCCACCAGCCGTAGCTGGCCTCGGGAGCTCGAGCTAAAGTACTTCTTCCCACTGGGTTAGGAATGAATGTAGGTGGGGAATATCAAGACGTAGGTAGTTAAAAGGGTAGAAAGAGGGATGTATTGTGTGCTAAAGACTGAGATGAGCTAACGAGCTGATGTCAAACTACAGTAAGTCTTATTTATTCTAGAAAGTAGGATGTATTGCATAATTATGACGAGGATGAGACTACGTGGTGATGTCACACCACAGTAATTCTTATGTCTCCTCAGTATATCGCGTGATTGTCTGCGCCAAATCGGCAATGACGTTATCAATACGATTACTTATAATTTTCTGTGAGATAGCCAATATAGTATGAAGCATTGCAGCCGGCTTGCACCAGCTGTACACTTGCATCCATGTACATAACCTGCGTCACTGAAAATTTATAAATAACTTAAGCACATAACTGAGCACAAAGAAGGTGATAAGTGAGTCCGAAATTCAGAAGCCTGACAAGGAGTCCTTCGTTAATTAAAAGTTCAGACGCGGCTTCGAGAAAAGAAACTTGTTCGAAATATAGGATCCCACATCCCCTTTGAGGCTTTCTTCAGCGACTCGTTAAAAAGAGATGTGGACACTTAATACCCACGCTGATGCAGCTCTTAGTGAGTACGTGTCAGCAGAGCGTGTTTGTGGAAACTTCTTGGCCGTTTATTCCTCTTTACTTAAGAAAATTTGCTGCTGGGCGATTTGGTTCACAATGGTGAACTGCAGAGCGCAAATAACGTACGCGACAGAGAACACACACATAGCACAGGACAGGGCACTTGTCCTGTGCTGTGTGTTACTCTCTGTGTGTGCGTTTTTTTTCTTTATTTTTTAGTCTTTTTTCTTACATTTCTATCCCCTTACCCCTTCCCCAGTGCAGGATAGCAAACCGAAGAACTGGTTAACCTCCCTGCCTTTCCCTTAACCTTTTTCTCTCTCTCTCTCTCTCTGTGTCCTCCCGTATGTTATTTGCGCTCTGCTGTTAACAATATACCTCTTTACGTGTGACTGTTTGTGTTTTCTTATTAATCACCCACTTGTGCTATGCATTCATCCTCCAAGCAAAAAAAGTTACGGCTTTGGCAGCCTGTCTATTTTTTTTTCCGGCTCTTCGTTTTTATCTTCACATATATGTGATGTCACAAATTTCACCCTCGAGGTCTCCATTAAATAAAAGTTTTCAACTCCCTTTTTTCTCTGGAAAAAAAATTTTGGTAGATCTCACATTGATATCATCAGGATACTCAAGGTCACTTTCTGAAGTGCAGTTGAAGAATGGCTTTTATTGTTAAATCCAACATGAATGCGGTTGCACTCAAGGAAGTGTGAGCAAGCAGTGATAACAACAGACTTCGCAACGTCTTTCGTGGATGCCAGCCGGAAGCTGGAACGACACCGCCTCACGATGGCAGCAGCTCTTCCTGGCTGTCGAACAGTCACTTCGGCAGCCAACGCTATGTTAATTTCCCCGCGCAGTAAATTCGCAGTGCACAAATAATAATAATAATAATAATAATAATAATAATAATAATAATAATAATAATAATAATAATAATAATAATAATAATAATAATAATAATAATAATAATTCTGCAAACACAGCCTAGGGTGCGAATACCCCGCAAAGCAACATAATAATAATAATAATAATAATAATAATAATAATAATAATAATAATAATAATAATAATAATAATAATAATAATAATAATAATAATAATAATAATCAATCAAACGTTTATTTAACGTGCCCAGGAACAACCGTAAGGTCTTTGTACTGGCGCACGAAAAGAAAAACAAAGGCCAACATTCATAATAAAATATCAGGGATAAAAAACGTTATAAAATTGTACATGTACAACTATGCGCAGGAAAAAAAAAATACAACAGTGTACGAGGCTATGTAAGTACAGTGCAAAGCTCGAAGCAGAACAACGACTGGGAGCTGTGAAAAACATCGAGCTCCAAAAAGTAAGCATTGTAAAGACGTTGTATCCTGCCAATGGTCGAATGTTCACAGAGGTAGGCCAGTTACATGAAAAGGTCTCTTCTCTCTGGTCAGCTTACGTGGAATAAGGAAATTAAGACAGTTGAGCAGTACAGGGCACGATATGATACCATGCACAAGCTTGTGAAGAAATAACAGATCAGCGCGATTTCGTCGGCAGCAAAGTGATGGCAATGATAATAATCCAGCAGCGTTAGAACGAGATCCAGAGTCATTTCTAGTGAAACGATGGTTGTAAATGCTAAGAAATTTTTTTCTGGACTCGCTCAATGGCGTTGCTGCTGGAATTAGGAATGCCATTCCAGATCACAGATGCATAGTGAAGTTGAGGAAGACATAGCGCGGTGTGCAATTTTCAGAAGGGCTTAGGAGAGCGGAATTCTCTAGACATTCTGCAAACACAGCCTAGGGTGCGAATACCCCGCAAAGCAACACGCTTAGCGTGAGCAGAAAAGTGCAAGGTGCTGTCAAAAAGAACACTTAGATCATTGCTATATACCTTACACAATGACACAGAATTGACAGAATAAAAAAATGGCACGCTAGATGTTTGTCAAGTGAAACTCATTACCTTGGTTTTTGAAATATTTAGGGAGAGGTTATTGCTCCTGCATCATTCAGAAAAAGAACACAAATCAGATTGCAGCAAGCGACAATCGATAACTGAATGGATTTCCTTAAATATCTTTAAGTCATCGGCATACAAAGGGAAAGAAGGATTCTGAATGACAGAAGAAAGATCATTAACATAAATTAAAAAGAGGAGTGGGCCCAGTGCCGACCCTTGAGGAACCCCACTAGTAGCTTTATACAAAGAGGACCTTTGGCCATTAACGGCAACATAACATGATCTCTCAAGAAGATAGCTATGGAGGAGATTCACAATTGAAGAATCAACATCAAAGTGTGCAAGTTTATCCACAAGCAGCGAATGGCTGTCGACGTCAAAAGCTTTGCTGAGGTCTTGTCACACGAAGACTTGTGTGACGAGGGCCGGCAAGGGCCGGCTACAGCGACGTGGTTACATTGAGACAAAATAACTTTTCTTCTTTTTGCCAGCGAACAGACGAATCATTGATACATATGCTTGTTCAAAGGCAATAAATTCAAGTAAAAGGCTGAAAAGGCACAAAGAGCCTATATTACCTAGAAGTCGCCCATAACAAATGAAATTTCAAAAATCAGAGAAAAACGAACTGCTTTTTTGAAGTAACGGAAAAGAGCTATGGAGTAATTGGTTAAAAATTTTAGGAATAATAATAATAATAATAATAATAATAATAATAATAATAATAATAATAATAATAATAATAATAATAATAATAATAATAATAATAATAATATAATAATAATAATAATAATAATAATAATAACAATAGTCAGAACGCCGCGTCCGAAGGCGTTTGAAGTTAGTTTATTACCGAAAATTCCAAATCCATACAAAAAAAACGTGAAAAGAGAAACGGTGTTTTTCAGGAAATTGTGCAAACACATAAAGTATATACAGGCATATCTTAATGTACGGAAACGGAAGTCACAACAGCAAAATACAGAAGTACGTGTAAATATTTGTTTTCGAAAGTTTCGGCTACGCTGTATATGAAAACAAAAATAAATATCGTCCTTTTTTTTATCGTTCATACGTCGTAGGTAGCTCGGATTTTTCTAGCAAAAATCGCCCTCTCTTAATTGCCGTCAAGATGTTGTGCTGCCCGACAACTTCTGAAAGTTGAGTTTTCTCGATTTCGGATGCTATGTTATGTGTCGCGTTGTTTTCAGAAAAGTTAAACCGCATTAAGAAAAAACAAAAACGTTCAATACCAACTTGCCCACCTGCTCATCCTGTTATATGTTGCTGGTTAGAGATAAGGAAAAAAACACCAGGTGAAGCGGTTTACACGTGTATTACCATATATTCCAAGATCCACGAACAGTCAAGGCAAGCTTCTGGTGTAGCTTTCAAATCCACTTTTCGTTGATTTCTTGAGCGAGAGCGTTGCCGGGATATCCCTGTTTATTTATTTATTTATTTATTTATTTATTTATTTATTTATTTATTTATTTATTTATTTATTTATTTATTATTTACTATTCGTGAAGCTGCAACCAAGGATGGAGATGCGGCGCACCACAACTAATAAAAAGCTGCAGAAGCTACCTGTATGTTCTTACTCGTAAAGTGACACTAGCCCAACTACTTCATAGTTTGTGAAAATTCAGTATATTTATTTAGTAGGGTAAATTCGGGCCTTTAGTTGTCTTCCCCCTTTTTTACGCCGTGTGAAAAAAAAAAAAACTTTTTTTCATGTTTCCGCTAGTCTTCTTTTTTTCCCGAGCCCTCGCCGCTCTAGTTTTAATTTCCGCGCAGTGTTCTGCCAAATGGGTTAAGTGGCACGGTGGCGCCATCTAGAGCATTTGCCTGCAAACGTAGCACAAGGCCTCTGTGAGCGCCCGCAATAGAGCGCGCCGTTGTTCCCGGGATACGTGCATACTTGCAACTGCGTTCGTGACAAGAAGCCCTTGTGTTTTGTTTTGCGATGCATGAAGAAAATATACCTAACCCAAAAGTTGGTAATAATTATCGGATATGTCTCCTTCCTTCTTTTATGAGGGCAATAACAGAGAATCTTCCAATTATAGTGAAGTGTAGCCATATCTACATCAGCGCATCGGCAGCTTTGCGCATACTACAGTACATTGTACGCATACTGTATCTGTATGCCCATGTTCAGGTTCATGGTTCACAACCCTTTGATAACATGGGCCAACGGTTTTGCGTATTTTCAGATGCAAATGGCGTCGCTCGTTTTTGCGCAGTAGGTTTGTGCCTGTCGTCCGTAGGTGATTTCCTCGCATAAGCGTTGTTTCCTAGCCGTGGTACTTGGCAGAAGGTAATATAGCCCATCGCAGCCATCGGGAACCGTTTCAGTGACTGTGTTTTGCCAGCGCATGGCCGGCGTGCTGTCGCCCTTCGGGACGATGAGTCCGCCACGCTACGCGAAGAAACGCCGCGCTGTCTACGGATGCAAGAGCAACACGTGTGCAAGGTTTGTGTGCACGTTGAATTGTTATGCTACTTCTGATTTCTGTGTTGTACATTTTGAGGTAATATCCTGTTCAACTGCAATATTTCGCCAATAAAATACACCTTATTTATCAAATCTGTCGTTTTCGTCTTCCCGTTATCTTGCAGGCTTCCATTATGGAGCCGTCATAGTGATAAGAAAAAGAACGTGCAGCTATAAAAAAAAAAAAAAAGAAGCGGCGCCCTGTCAAAAAATTTCATAATTTCGCGCCCATAGCTTTAAAACGTGACGTCATTTCCGCTTCTGGTTGTGACGTCATCTTTTTCTTTTTTTTAATTCTGTTTGTTCCCTCCTCACATAGATGGCGACTGTTGCAACACCTAGCCACCGAGGATTACGCGCTTACCTTGTGAGTGCTGATCACCTCTGCTTACTCTTTTTTTCTTTTTTTTCCTCCCTGCAAGTGCTGTTTCAGCAAGCGCTATACGCGCCTAACCCTACGCTCCTCACGGACCGTTTACGCAACACCCTTCGGCGTTAACTCTCTTCTGTCCGCTGGTTTCGCACAAGATGTTTATTTAAATCCTTTCTCCTTGCCGGCCTCCTTCCCGCTTTTTCCTTTCCCCTTCATCACGGGAGCAGAACGCTACCCCATAATATATGTGTGTATATTTATATACATGCATGTATTTTTATTTTTTTTATTTTTATATCCCTCCCATTTCTCTTACTCTTTCTTTCATTCCCACTCCCTTCCGCTGTGCACTACTGCTGAGGTGTCCTCATCTAGAGAGACAGTTGTGGGGTACACTTTTATCTTCATATCCCAAATTTTATAAGAACCACTCCCCCCCCCCCCCCCCCCCCCACCGGCTTGACACGTGGGCTTCTACGGAAGTTACGCTACCAGTTTACATATACCTTGGTATGCGGACCAGATATATTTATTGGAGTAGAAATGCTGGTAGGTCGGCGTGCATCAATGTTTTGACCGGCTAATCAGCGTTGAGAAAAGGGAGTGGGTGTAAAGAGAGTTTGCGAGAGAGGAAGTGTAAATTTTATTACAAAAGGCTCTTCAAAGTCGTCTATTATGCCCTTTCTCGTGCGAAAATCTGATCAAAACCTCGAGAATAGTCGTTATTGACGAGGAACCGGCCAAGGTTGCAATAAAACTTCTTTAAAAAAAAGTATTGATGAGTCAGTTTTGCCGAAAGGTATATTGTCTTTGCACAGGATATTGTGTGAATTCTGAAATATTAAGAAAATTAAGAGAAAGAGGGCAGGTTAGAGGGAAGAAATAGCCGCAAGTTCTTGAAGTGTTTCTTTGTTCGGTAACGATAACACACATGGTCACCTGTTTATCGAGTTTAAATATAGTCCACTTCGCGGGGTTCTGAACGACAACCCCGTTTTTTTCCCCTTAATGTTCCAGCTTACGGTTCGACCCTCGCATGAGGGGGAGGGGGGGAGGCGAAAGTTTGATCCCTCTTGCCTAGGTGCGCCTATGACATCAGTACGAAATTTTAAAACAATTGTCTTTGCAGTTTTATGTGTAGGGAATGGTTATAAATGTTGCGTAGTCGTGTCAAAGCTTCAATAAAATGTCCCTTCTTTGTAATAGTACGCAGACAACCAGTACTGTGTAAGTGATGCTTAACATCTATGACGCCACTAGAGGGCTGATGGACATATCACAACACTAAGGCATTCTCATGTATCATACGTTTACATGGTTTCTTTAGATTATTAAACAACGTTAGCACGGCAGCTATATGGCAATTCCTGAAGTATCCTGAAAGAACGTAACTAGAAGTTTCAGTACATGTTAGGCAGCATCACTTCTCAAGGGACAATAAAAAATGCACAGCACATGTGCTGTGCTTGCTTGTACCACTAAAGAATGGTGCAGTTGAAGATGGACCATTATTAATTGCCCAATTTGGAATCTTTATACGATACTTATTGACATTCAGCAGTTGTGGTAGCCTAAAATAATTTCAGCAAGATTTCATATTCAGAAACTTGCATTTCTCAAAGAAGGGACTGAAAATGAAATTTAAAACGCTTTATTCGAAGTGAAACAAAATGTCACACACTCATGTCAAAACCGCACTGCGGTCGTCTTGGACATCAGTTCAGACAGTACAAAAATATATGCGTTGCACAGCTTGTTGTCAGAAAGTACAAGCAGTTGATCACTGACCAGTTTATCTGCAGTGCTTGAGGAGAGCAGCCTTGGGCTCTCACAATGAAGTTTCACAACACATAAGAAGACTGTAATGTTGTTATAATATTGGGTAAAGGAGGCAAGTTACACACCGAACTGAACGCACCTGTGAGCACGCAGTCGATTATCAGAGGAGGGCACATCCTTCTGCAAACTCCCTCCTCCTCAAGATCTTAGGAGCCTCAACGACACTGTGCAACTGTGTCTACGCTCTTCCACAACGCCTTCTCACAAGTAGGGCATAAAACTGAACGAAGTCTAGTAAACTACTCTGCCTTTCCATCCCCTACCTCTTTTACTGAACATTCGAAATACATAGCTGCCATACAGTCCAAATACCCACTATGTAATACTTCACCAAACAAAAGAATTTCGTGCTGAGTGTTCCTTGTCCCCAAACTCACCAAGTCCTGCGGTATACTTGCAAATTACCACCCTTTTCACAAGTATATCTTATACGCTCCATGAAACACAATATGCGGGATGACAGGCTAGTGCCATGAAATTGGAGAACCTGGCGCTGTGAAGGCAGTGTCTCCTTGGCCCCAATTTTCCATTTCTACTGGTTAAAGTAGATGGCTCTGGTGGTGTTATAAGGAAATGCCATCTTTTATCAGGATAAGCTTTCAGGTAAACTGAAGCACAAGTATCTCACTTTAATTTTGGAGATGTTCAAACGAATCGACTAAAGATTGTGTTGTCAATGGTCTTCCATTCTAGTGTGCTTTGCTTCACATGTAAAACCCATATGGCAGACTCCTCTACACAGCGAACAATTTCACCATTGCTACACATTGTAATGTATACATGAATGAAATATGGCACCTCTGGTACCACGCTGATGTGTATATACAGCATGCGAAAATGAGATTCTCAAGGTTATACATATCTAGAAAATCAAATAAAGACGACTGGGTAACTTGGAGCCATGGTGACTCATGCGAACAGTACAAATTTTCGGCATAAATAAAAACATGCACTTTCAGAAATTTCTTCTTTGTAAGCAATACAAGTAAGAATGTCTGTTAATTGTCACTGCTATTAGCAAAGTATGGAGAGATGATGCGTACCAATTTCTATATTTCAAGAACGAAAAAAAACCAGATTAGTAATGATTCTCGAGACGCTCTAGAATATATATACACAACCTGTGCATCCTGTTCTGTGAGATTTAAAGGAACACTAAAGAGAAACAATGAATTAGTTTAGATTGATGAAGTGTGCTCAGCGAACTCTTGTGTAGTTTATTTCACCACCATAGTTTTATTATTAGAGGAGAAAACCAAGTTTAAAGTTTAATTTTTAAATTTCGCGCCGAACTTTGTAATTCGTGACGTAAATGACTTCAACGTATTTTGGCGCCACTGACTCGACGAAATTTACAAAAACTCGTTATGTCAAGTCTCTGGCCCCCTCAGAGGACAGTGTACTTCGATTTAACCGATTAGGAACTACGTAGGCCCAAGCAGGCGCCGTCAAAAATATGCGACGTCACGGCAAATAGTGCGGGAATTCCCAGGTGGCGTCGCCACCTGTATTTTCTTTTTGAGCGTTTTCTCGCTTATTAAGCGTCTTCGCGCAGAAAGCGTGGTGTTTTTGGTATCGTGGAAGACTACTTTACTAATGCGAGAAAAATCGTTTTGCTCTTTAGTGTCCCTTTAATATCTCACGCTTGAAACTAATCAGCTTGCCATCTCTTGCAATGATAAGCTTTATAACAAGTCAAGAAGAAAGATTTGCATAAAGATGCAGCATGGAAACATAAAGCAGTTGCTGCAACTCTTCAATGTTTAGCCACCATCAGCAGAACATGGTAAATTTCAAACAATGTTCCATCTTCTGCAATATTCATGTCCACAAAATATAATATTCCAATGTGTACTGGCACTGGTGACCAATATCTGGTAGTAAAAAACGTATACGCAGGAAGTTCGCGTCCATACAGCAACTAAAGATATGCTTATAAAAGAGCTTTTGGATTGAATATCTCTGGCTAACCCATTCCATCTACCAGGCTTCTATGTCCCATTTCGCTCAGTTTTAGATGTCATACAAATCTGTGCTGGCTGCACAAGCATTCAGGGCAGCCAACAGTCTCTGCAAAACACAACGTGTTTTATCAATACAAGTTCATCGCTTCATGCTCACCCTTCTTCAAAATTACACCTTTTTATGTAGGAAATTAAAGATATATAGAAATTGCAGAATAATATCTCCTATTTTATAGGCCCTTAAGAGTCGGTACTGGCAATGCAAATATATTTCTCATGTTCAAACCTTCTAGCCAACACATTCAAACGTAAAAGTGGGGCACGCGTTTGGAGAAATTTCATCCTGGTAAACATAGCGATAGGTTTAAAGCATGCGAACTTGCGTCACAGAACATGTTAGCCGTCGTTCCAAGTGCCAGCATTTTTCTTCCAGTCATGAACCACTAGAATTTTCAAAAACAAACTGCCTATTTGTTCAGAATGCTCCATTTAGACTTGTAATAAACAACAGACAAAAACTAGAAAAACTAGACAATATTAGGGTATAATCGTTGTTGATATTACTAGAGAAAACAACATGGACTTTTTGGAAACTTTTAAATATAAACAATATTCCATCTGATTTGATTCACTTTGTTACTATCCAATCTATATTTAATTAGCTAGGTTTACATAACTGCTGTTTGCCCACCCCTACACGTTTTACAGAAGTAATAAAAATCTAATGGGAAAGACCAGTGGTGATAAAGACAGAACCAGACTTTTGGTGTGTGTGTGTTTGTATATGAGTGCTTGTGAACGTTCTTTTGTATGTTCCATCTGACCTATTGGAATAAAAACACACAGCGTCGGAGCTTTTTCGATCTACACAGAACGTTCATAGACAAAAAATGTATGCAGAATTTTAATGCTTTAATCTCACCTACAAAGCTATTTCACCTGATTAGTAATGTGAAAACAGAAACAAAAGACAACATCTTATGTACATCAAAGATTTCAGAAAATATCATGCACACATTTTGCAAGCATGCTCACAGAAAAGATAAGAAACTATACATATGGCTGCTCTAAGAGAAATTGTCACTGAACAGATACAATTGCTGGCAGGGAGGACTGGTATGGTACAGAATAAGTAAACATTAAATTCCTTGATGGATGAACGAGGTGCACGTTCAGTTACAATATCAAGGTTATTTGAAACAGACATTTACAAAGTTGAAAGGTCTCTGTAAATAATGCTAGTTCACAATTTTATAATACAGCTGCAGCGTTTTAGCCCAAAAGGCAAATGAAGTGGATAAGTTGCACTGATCAATTATTTTCCCAGACATTTTTTTCTTGATACACTGATGCCGATTTCACACTCCAGTATAAAGTGAAGCATTCTGAAGACAGTTTCTCCTACTAAATGACACTCCACAAAACATGATGAAGTATTCATGTTAAAGAGACAGGGCATGCAAACACGGACACAAGAGAGAAGTCTAGACACCGCGGCGTTTGTCGTGTCTTGACTTCTCTCTTGTGTCCTTGCTCGCACGCTCTGTCTCTCTAACATTAATACTTACCAACTAGCTCAGCTATCTCTTGTTTTAATGCTGAAGTACTAGAAAGCAGATAATTTGACACAGGTTATCAGTTATACATCAGTTTCTTGTTTCACACTGGGTATTTCCAAGAAGGGCAGTGTTGAAAGTTTCGCAATGGTAAATCAGAAAACGTGGAATGCTTTGTATCACAGCTATTCAAGCAATTAAAAAAATGTTCATTGTGCAAAAGCACGTTGCGATCATTTACTTTTTCCTGAGAAAGCTGCATTATACAAAATGATTGAACATCATTTTATATTGACATATTTTTCATTAATCATAATTTTGTAAGTTTGTAAACACTTACACGAACGCCTTCCATTAGGCCATTTGGAAAGTAAGAAACATGAGAGATAAACTATGATAATTTAAGCACTGTTTCTTTGCGATAATGATCTCTAAGCTCACTTCCAAAAGTACTCCATGACATGCTTTCAGTGTTGAATCCTTAAGTGAGTCTTTGTGTATTATTTTGATTTTTTTGAACTAGCTATTCTGCTATGAGTGGTGGTTGCCTATTCAATGGCGGTGTACAAGTGCAGTTGGCTGGCATCATACGACATGGAAAACATAAGCATTATTTCATAATGAAAACATGCCCAAGAGACAAGCTTGAGAATATGCAGCCAACAATTCACCATCATTTAGACCATGAACATTAATAGTCCAGCGAATGGGGCAAGTGGGGAGAAATACTTGGCAAATTTCTGAAAATTTTTGAAAATTCATTATCGGCTAATCAACTGTTTATGGCACACAATTCTTAACCATTTGGTTGAGTGCTTAGCACGCTATGCCTCTACCCAGTAGCCAAGAGTGTTCCTGCTTCTTGGAAACATTGATTAGCCACAGGCAACATCTGTGGTCACAAGGCACGTAACAGGCTTACATCCGAGTTAAGTAGGTAAAAACGTAGAAAAATAATGAGCGATGTTCCTGTTATACATCTGGGTCAGCATAACAGTAACTGGGCAGTAACTTCTTCAAAACTTTTCTGTACACTTATACTTCAAATAAAAAAGTGTTCTATTCTTGCTTTTCCTTTCTGGGCATCATTTGAAGAAGGTCTTGCGTGGACTTTTAAGAATACTACACGTTCTTGTTCATAACCTGGCTCATTTTTTTCTTCACAAAAGTAGCATTATAAGGTCGTGGGGCTCAATGATTCTTCATGGTAATGGCAAGTATCATTGAAAGCATCACCAAGAAGCAAGCGAAAGAGCTCTGCAGATGGGAGGAACCGGACTGGTACGATTTGTCGCACGCTGGAGGGCAGATCACGTTCACGGTTTCTGTAAATGACAAAAAAGTACAAAAACATTGAGAAATATTTACGAAGCCCAAATTGCAAGCAATACATTGGCCACATTTCACTCCATTTGTAAGTGCAGTGGTATAACAACAGATATTCACACCACGTGTGAAGAAAAGAACACGTTTTTAATGTGATCTTACGCAGGCATACTATATGGCTTTTCTGGTGTACTTGTTATTTTCCTATCCATTCCTGTCTGTCTTAATTTTTATAGTTTCAAGCCACAATAGAGGAAGGAACAACTATAAGCACCGTGCTTTATTTTCTCTCACGTGAGGCATTGTATAAAATCTCGTTTTCTACGTTCACATCCGCATTCTCTTTATTTGAAAGTGACTGTTACTCATTTTAGCAAGCTTGTACTTTCATCATTAAAAATAACGTGCGACATTAACGAAACATACCGAGACATCCGCAGCCTGAAATTGTTTACTTTAGAATAGGACATTATAATTCCCAGAAATGTCTGTAATTAGGTTATACAACTGCATAAAAGAAGCTAGCATACATAACTTACACAAACTATTTAGGTTACACAGAAGGATCGCTGTGCCTGCGAGGTAAACCTACTGCAGAATTGCATTTGCTAAAAAAGGAAACACATGGTATTCAAGCGAAGGTTGCTGTAGGTGTCTGAGTTTTAACCTTACTCTCTGCAAAATCTAAATAGTATTGCTTCTATTGAAGAACGCATTCTTGGTACTTTCAAGCTCGAATGGAAAATCAGGCGCAGGTAGCAATCCTGGGGACAAGATGGGCATTCCTTCTTGTATAAATTGTTTTCCCTTTATATAAGTTGGTTCCATGAGCGTTCTGAATTAACATTACATATTTACTATCCACTTTTTTAAGTAAGTAAGTAAACTTTATTTGGGCATAACACATACCGGGTTTGCCCGTGAGGTAAGGCAAAAGGAGGACTTAAACCCCTAACTAGGCCTTAGTCAGGGGTTTAATAGACTTAGTAGTACCTGCTGTGTGATACCACTGTGTGCACTGTTACTGAGGGTGTGCATATACACATAGCTTGTGACAAATCATACTCACCGTATAACTCAATGATCTTTTCATCAGAGCCCAACTTGTTAAGTGCCTTGCATGTGTAGTTTCCGTACTGCTTCTTCTCAATGGCAATGATACGCAGAGTGGAGTCGGTGAACTCATCGGCCGTTGAGAAGATAGAGATCTGGTAGTACTGATTGTCGTTGAGCTGGTAACCATCCTTGAGCCACACAATGGACGGTGACGGAAAGGCTTCGATGTGACACAACAGGTCCATGGGATTTTGAAGTGCCTGGCCGTAGCGAGGGCGGTCCACTGAGACAACCGGTGCAACTGTGTGAATGAAGAAAAAAAAAAACACAAGCACATGACTTCACTATCAGGCGAATAATTATGAATGCGCACTCTGGAAATGAATAGAATTGATTAATGGATTGATTAAAAAGAATGTCATATATTGGCAGGACTGACAATAAGTACAAAACTTCTATATCTCAGGAAAACAGGCTCACCTGGGTTGACAAGGCATACCATGACAACCTACCAAGTTTTATCTTCCGAATCACTTCGTTCACTCCTTCAGTTTGAGTGCACAGCAGGCCCGTAGCCAGGGGGGGGGGGGTGCCCAGCCCCCTCCCGGAAGTTTGATTACACATGGTGCTTTGTCGAAAATAGATCATGAAAATGGGTGTTTTTCTCTATAGTCAAGGCTTTCAGCAAGTGGCCTCCACCCCCCGAAAAAAGTTCCTGGTTGCGGGCTGGTGCACAGGTAAGCATGTTTTCCCAAAAAGTCTTTTTGTCTGTGGCTAACTGATAGAGGAGGCAGGTGTTACAATCTTTCGTGCCAGTTCTGTTGAGGAGTTGGCCTCATACTTTTTTTCATAAGTTCAGCAATACAAAATGTGTCCCTGCCTAGAGAGCTCTTGATGAAAAAGCCCCAATATTTGCTGGAAACCTAGTAGCTATGTGATAAAAGTAACTCTTTGTTCGAGGTATGATAAGCCACAAGTGAAATACATTTTGACCTATATTTACCACCCTCTGGTTGTCACAGCATAGCCTTGGTTGTGTGTCATTTAGCCCAATTCAAGAAGTGCGACCACAGTACTAGTACACAGCAGCTCTCTCTGTCTTTGTCTCTATTCATTTATTACTTATGTAGGTTCTCATAGATTAATATGTACGCAGGGCTGAAAGAAGAGCCGGCATTGCAAAATAATAGCGACACTTCTAATATGACACTATGCAAGCACCTTCAATACGTTGTAATGTGACAGGTAACAACACAATATTTTTGTTTTAATCTCTACATGCAAAAATCTGTAGTATTATACAATCTAACGGTTAGAAAAGGGTAAAGCAAGTGCTGCTTGTTGGTAAGCGGCACAAGTGTCCAAGCATCATACACAGCATCTATTGTGAGCTCTCTGTCTCTGCCATTTAGGCAGCAATCCCTTTGCAAATCTAATTTGATGTATTTTATCGAGTGAATGCTGCACTAAATACATAGCAGCATTGAAGCTTGCTTTAATCTTAATGCGAAAGTTGAGCAACAGTGAGGAGTGAGAAAGCAAAAGACACTTACATTCCACTTCAACACCAATGTTCCTTCGAGCCCCATTGCCAACACCATTGTCAGCGATGCAGTAGTATGTTCCGCGGTCGTTCTTGCTGACACTGAAAATGCTGAGGATGTTTCCCCGATAGACAGCACCACCTGTGGGCAGCAGGTCATTGTTCTCCCGACGCCAGGATATGTGCGGCGTCGGGTGACCCGTGGCATAGCACTCCAGGGTGATGTTCTGGCCTGTGCTAGCTATCACAGACCTTGTGCTGTTGTCCGAGATAATTGGAGGCACTGTAAAGGAAGGAAAGACAGTAAATGTAAATTTAAAAACCACAAAGTTATTTTGAGCAACAAAAAGTCATTGGTAACATCTGTGTACACATCATGAGCAAGGCAGTCACTGATGTTGTCACTACTCCAAAATGCTATTCCCGAAGGAAGGTCTCATATTTTTGCATTTAGAACTTTGCCACATGTTTCATGTACGTCTTTCACTGGACGAGTAGCATTGCTGAAAACCTCTAATTCCAAGGAATGATTGTGCATATCCTACCCAGACCCTGCTGGAACGTTCACTTGTAGTGGATTGAGGCTGTGTGATAACTCAGAGCCAAATCCCCAGCATGCTGACGTGCAGCATAGGTGCGAAAATAAAGTGATATATTTTTTTACTTTCAACGAAATGATGACAATGGACAATGAATCCGTAAGGAGCAGTGGAAAATGTTGTTTTATGTGTCTGTAGATGCATCGAGGAAGAATGAAACGTAAGTGTGCTAAAAGAACCTTTCATAAGTGAGAGCCAATCCCAATGTGCTACGTGACATCTAGCTGGGTTAAAAGGGATGTCAATGCATTTGCACATAAGGCACCAAGTGGCAGGCGTGTGCTAACACTCTCAAGCCTAATCTTGCATAAATGTCAAAGTGAATGAGATGATGGCTGCTGTAGTAGCTTCATTTGCAAAGCATTTCACGCACATGATTTGCATTTGTATTATGCTACATGGTTTCTATTTGATTTGAAAATAGTTGTCATTTACATCACATTTGTTGCTGCTCAGGCATAAGATATAATAGCACTCATTAGAGCCTAGAGGGAAGAGCATAAGCGATTCCACTGCTGGTTGCTGTGCTGTTGCAGCTGTTTTTATTGTCATAAGTGTGAAGTGAATAACTATTGTTCGTCCCTGCTGTAGCGCAGGGTTTTGTCTAATGTGCCTGTCGGCGTATGTTTAATTGTCTTTTTATGGCAACAACACAGATCTTTTAGCCAAAGAGACCTTCCAGCATATCACCTGGTGAATCAATCTAATTGTAGCACTGAGCCTGTTATGCGAAGTCAAAGCACCGTCAGTGCTTTGACACCCTTGCTACCCCACCCTTGCTCATGGAAAGACTCATATATCTGGTACCTTCATGCTATGATACATGCAACTAGTTTTACTTGAGATATCTGTTCGGTACCACTGGTACTTCAAATAGTTATGCACAAATTTCTACATTGTATAAGACATTACCTCTGACATGGACGTAGACATTTGAGCTGAGCTTGCTCGTGGGTCCCAGGATAATCTGACACTGGTAGAGGCCAGAGTCTGTTTCCTGTAGCTTGGTGATCTGCAATGTGTATGTGTTGCTACCTTCGTCATGCCGAATGGAGAACCTCTGATCTGGAACGATGGCCTTGCTCCCAGATGATATAAACAGATTGTTGCTGGGATCACGTTCATTGATCTTTACCCAGATTATCTGCAAAAACCAAAGTATGTTGTCTCAATGACTATATACACTTATATTTCATTGATTAGGAGAACACTGATAAAGTACTGTTTAAAATGAAGGAATGGTGTGTAAATCATAGTCAGTAGACCCACATTCACTATTCAACAAGGCAATTGAATTACTCATCACATCACTTTGAAAAAAACAGAGATCATAACCATCGGTGCCACTGCCTGGAATAGTTGACTTGATGTTCGAGTAGCGACACACGCGGCGCGGACCGGAGGGGAGAGGGGGGTTGAGTTTAACGGGACTTGCTGTGCATAGGTAGACATATAAAAAATCAATATTTCAAATTGTGTTGATGAAAGTTTGGAGTTTTTTGCAAAGTCCATTTCAGGATTATACTACCTGTTTAGCGCAAGACGCCGCCGCTAATTAAGGCTGCTAGGGTATGAAGCACGGGGGCTTGTGTGTGGGAGGGGACAGGGGGAGAGGGGCTACTCCGTCGGCGTGTTCTGGGGGTGGAGCACTTCCTCCACCCTACCCCCAGAGACGACGCCTCTGACCATATGGCATCTTCAATCAACAAGATTATTATGGTGGTACTTTTGATCGTTTCTAATTCTCACTTTTACTGTCAGGATCTCATAAATGATGAATCTAGAACGTTTTACCCAATATAGTTATAGAGTACAGAAAAATACACGCAAGCATGTTATCTTCAACTTAGCAGCGTTGTTTTCGAGAACGTAGAACGGTGGATAGAACTTACAGGGTATGCCTCGGCGTACTGCACGGAACACTGCAGGTCAACTGTGTCTCCTATGCCAACCACCATTTCTTTGCTGATGTATGATATCACAGGGCTTTGTTGACAGGAACCTGCATAAATAAAAAAGAACACTCTCCTGAACCACAAATGTTTATGCTATTAATCGATACAAAGAATTAATATTCATACCTTTATGTAAAGTAATCTTTGAGGCAACAGCTTAAACCTTATGTAATTATTTTAATATTGTGATGTCACAACAACATCATCGTTACAACATACAGCAGACCCACCTGGATGTATTGAACACAGGTACCAGGAATTATCTGATATATGAAAGTAAATATAAAGTTGGGTTGGCCGTGCTTACAATTGGCATCTTGCGAGATAATGAAGTCGTACGGTACCGTCGCATCAAGACGTACCACTCACAATGTGCCACACCCGAACCCTCTGTAACTGACGCTTATGCGTACGTATTCCTTCTGGAGACATTTTTGTCACGCAATGCGCGTCGCACTTGGCGTATTGGTCGCATCAATCTGTCAAGATTATTATGATAGTGAAAAACAAAAGTTTTATACCACTACCACTGGCGGCGAGAATCTAGTTTGCGAACATTATCATTCCGCCTGCATGCTTAGCCCATGTTTGCGGCTTCTTTAATTGCGAAATGGCTGTAGCGCGCGCAGAGTTGACTCAAAATGCGGTATGTGTGGTGACCCCGGCTATGAATTTTGAAGACAGTTAATAAAGTCGGTGCTTTCAAAAACTCGCACAAGAGTTAATGTGTGCTATCACATCATACCGGGAAAGGTATCATGTGACAGCAATGTACATTAACGTCTTGCAGAATGACGCAGGATGAGAGCAAATCGCGGATTTCAACCTAGATGTACGTGGAAGAAGACAAAAAATTGCAAGGAATCATAGAGCAAGTATTTGAAAAAAATATTACAGCAATCAACTGGCAAATTAAAGACGGCTCCGCATTATTACAGGTCTCTGCGATCGCGAAGTACAAGAAAGAAACACAACCATCCTATCTTACTTTGTGTCTCTTCAGTGCACAAAAACGAAACACTACCAACATCGCTACGCATTCCGAGCTCCATTCAACGATACAAGCAGCGGAAGAGTAAATGACCGAACAGCCATTATAGTGCCCTGCAGTAATGTGTACAACGAACAAAGGACTCGTCTGCATCGAGTTACGCGAGCCTGGTTTCTTTCGTTCGCCCACGCGAATGTGATCGACCCCAGCGTCACGACGCTAGCAAGACCACCTCGACTGCCAGTGGGCTCGCTGGTTCTACTATACCAGCACACTATAACACACCGACCGATCGATGGCACTACGCCGTCGAGAGCATAAGAAAAAAAGAATTGACAAAACTACAAAGAGCGAACGACGGTGTACCCACGGTGGGAGCATGACTCAGTCGAGGACCACCAAGCGAGGCGCCATCGTTGGGGCCGCTCGCAGCCTTCGCTTCGGAATAGGTGTAAAATTGGCATCCCCCCTCACCGACACGCGCCCGTGGCGCACACGGTGATTTGGATGCGCGACGGAACGTCGAAACATGCCGAACGAGCAACGGACGCTGCCCCTCGCCGCCGGCGATGGGCCGTCGTACCGAAGATCGTGCCTGCTCTCCCCGGACGAGGGCCGATGCGAGCTCGGTTGTTTGTTAGGCGGTCGATGTGGCGAACAAAGAAACTGTAAACCGTATCCGCATGCGTGCAAACGTACAAATACACAAACGTTAAAGAAAATGAGGCTAAGGTACGTCCGCATTTTTGGGCACGGACGAGAGTGCAGACTGCAGCTTCCTTGCAGCGTAGATCTTCGCGAGGTCGCAGAATGCATTCCAAAATAAGGATATACGGAAGTGCAGCCAAGTAACTGGGCTCTTACTGTGAGTCAGCACAGCGGATTAGGCAGCGAATATTAGGCTAAACCAAAACCGCTTTCGAATATTCTTCAGAGCGGTGAAAGGTTGCGTGGTTGACGGCGGCCATTTTCAATTATCTATAGGGACTTATTTTCGGCCTGGTGTACACGGGTGTTGTATCGTGCCGCCTCTATTTAATAACGACCGCCGCAGCCGGAATCGAACCCGCAACCTTCGGGTGAGCAGCCGAGCATCGTAACCATTGTACGACCGCGGCGGACGTGGGCGATGTATCTGCCGGTGACACGCATACGTGCCCGCGCGCACGAGTGGAGCAAATCAGCGCATATGCGCACCGCATAAACATAAAGATATAAAAAAATGTCCTGACTGCTGGGGTTGAGCTCTGGGCCGCTAATACCGAATACTAATTCTCTGATCAGTACGCCACAGGCAAATGCCTCATTATACAGAATATAACACATTTAATACAAAAACCATCTTCAGACGCTTGGCGCGTTTTCACAGCGCTGACTGAGTTATGCTATCCGCCGTTATGCTATACGCACTTGCGATAAATGACGCTAGTGACTTCCAGTAATGTTTTTTCCACATAGGCATTTATCGCTAAAACATTCTAGTTAATTCGCACATAATCCAGCTTCAGCAGCGGCGCCGAGTCGGCAGTGGGTTTCAACACGCTTGCGTTGAGTTACGAACTCTATAGGGCCAGTCCGCTGTGACGCACTTGTGGAACTTCGCGCAGATGTTGGGACTATGTTGGGACATCGAGGCGGATATGCGATACATAGTCATTCGTGGCAGCCTGGCGAGTATTTCACTTGCGAATCAGCTTGGCAAACATGTTCTTTATAACTATTATGCTTTCTTCTCCCAGAGGCTATGTTTACGTAGCGTCGTCAATATTCCCGGTGTGGTATGCAATCTGAACCGGAGTGCTCCAGCAACAAAAAGGGATGACACATGGGTCACCGCTCCGCTAGTCAACAAAAGACCTGTTACCAGCCAGCTGTTCCGTTAGCCCATAGTTGACGCGCATTCCTGAATAAATGCATAGGCACGAGTGCATTTCGTGTCGGTTGGTGTCACGCCGCACTTCAGCGCATGCGCCATAATCCTTGTGCGTTTCTATGCGCGTTTGTCCTGGGACTACATCTACATGTATGCAGAAAATAACAATAACACAGTGTACAAGCAGTCAGCGTACTCGGTGCCGCATGCATCCGCGCGTGCATGTTGCAATGTAAGGGCCGCCGCCTTCTAGAACGCTCCGCCGACGCACAAGACATGTATAGAAATATTCATTCATTGTTCTTTTACTACTGTCTACATTGGCATAGCCAGGGGGGAGGTTGGAAGAGTTCAACTACCCAACCCAATATTTTTCAATTTTGTATGTGTATAATAACGCACACGTGCAAATTCACGCACGAATATACATAAACGGTGTAGTCAAGAGTTCGACGAAAGTTCATCTGATCAGGTATCATGATAAGGATGAAGGTGCGGCCACTGACCGAGTCAAGGTGAAAACACGGAGACGTTTCGGGACCCGTACGGATTCCTTGATCACACTCAAAGTGTTGTCAAGAAACCGGTAAGGGTCCCGAAACGTCTCTGTGCTTTCACCTTGACTTGGCCAGTGACTGCATCTTCATCCCCATACATAACGATAGTCGAACACCCCCCCCCCCTCCCCCACCCATTTCAGATAAATAAATCTCGCTGCGCGCATGACTATCTAGCTAGAAAATGAGAGGATGCCCAAAGAACAAGTGAATTAAAAGCTTCTGGTTGATGGATATGGATAAAATAATGAAATGCGCGGCGATTTTCCCCTCGAAAAACTACTGTAGAGTACTACGCATTGAATAGTCAAGTGGAGGCTTAGTAGTACAAAAGTATTATTTTCTTGCATCGATGTGTAGCCAACACCAGACAACATCAGCCAGCGTTGCTATTATACTACTAAATACTGCATAGTTCTTAAAAACCATACATTTCTTTCAAAATTACGTAAGGTACTAGTGCAATTTCGTACTAATTGAGTTTTATACAACATTCGTATACAATAGTACATCAATAGATTTTTCTCAATTTTTGCCCTAAGCATGCTTTCTTTTCTCCCTTATGTTGACTCAAAATGGCTTCTAAAAAGCGCCAGTTCACTTCCTATGTCACGTCTCAGTTCACTTTCCAGTTCATTTCGCTTGAGTAATATTCCGCTCCTTGTAAAGCAAATATAGAAAGATACCAAGGGAGGGAACTGTGCATAGAGGGGACAGCCAGAAGTCAACAAAAATTAAACAAATTCTCATTAGCTCCATACGGAAACAGCGCCGCGAAAATTTCGAAAGAAAGAAAGGTTTCGCTCCTGAATGCTTATCTGCACGATTGTTTGTGCCTCTATGCGCGAGACCATGCGGTCGGGATGGTGTCAAAGACCTCTCGCTCTTATTCGGCACATCAAGCGTGCTACTGGGAGGGAGGACGACCGTGAAACGATCTCAATGGACGACCACGAGGTAACAATGGAGCAGGATTCGCCAAGAGGTTTTCATTGCGAGAAACTGTGGAGGCGAACGTAATGGATAATGCACCGCGAGGGGCCCGAAGTGCGGGATCAGCGCTGCAGAGTATATCATCCCAATGTTCCCATAAGGGCTGGGCAACAGTGCCGTGCGATGGTTGTGACGCCTTCAAACGCCCAGTGTCTCTGGCTCATGAGTCAATCGACGATCTTAGACGATTCAGAAAGCCATAGTTGGCGAGCGGTTATCATGTAGCATGAAGAAAACACGAAAACTGGACAATAAGGGAGGCTAAGGGACGAAACGCCGACAATGTCTTGTGTAGAATAATGCAAAAGCAGAAGACAAAATCTGATTATAAAGCGCTCTTTCCAAACTCGGTTTTCCTGCATTCGATAGAAAGGAAAGATTACCAGTAGCAAAAAGTAAGGCCCAGATGCACCTTTCATGCCGCAATCCCTGCCATGTATGTGCGTCAGTGTGACGAGTTTCAAAACATTTTTCCCCATTTGGGCAAGTTTGGCTCGAGAAAAGTTCCCGAAGCTTGCCAAGTAAATTTTTGTCTTCCGTTAGAATTCGGTTGAATCCTCAACTCTAAATAATTTAGCAGACCGAAGCCGACGCTGTCAAAATATGTGACGTCACTGCGAGCTGGTGCAGGAACGTTTAGGCCGGCGTTGTTATGCTCGTCTTTTGGTTTTGCATGTTCTCTCATTCTTGCGCCAACCGTCAAGTGACTGTTCTGCTACAGAAAAAGATATTTTACGAAAAGAGCGCAATAATCATAATCATTGCCTACTTAAGTATGATATGCCATCACATACGATCCATCATCTCACAGTTATTAAATGACGATTCTCGAACATTTTCTTTGGGTGTTACACAGAACGACATGAAAGCAAAGAAGATGATGCCCGTGCTTGCTTTCAATACTGGATGCAACAAACTACCATTGACGTCAGACAGCGGTAACGACAGGCCGCCGTAGGTAATTATCTCAGAGAAAGAATTACATGTAATTCAACAAATGTGACCAAACACGGCCGCTTCTGTGGGTTCTTTCATAGGAAAGGCTCTGCTACGTGAAAGAAAGCTATCGTTATCGATTCTTGATTCCAAACAAAAACAGAACTTGATAGCGTTTTCATTCAATTAACGACGATATAAACTTTTTAACAGCTAGGACTTTCTTTTTAACAATAAAAGGTTCGTACTTATTTATTCCTGTATAACGTGGTGTCAACCATGAGCTCTGCGGTGTGTCGTTTCTAAAAACTTTAGGACAGACTCTGCTAACATAAATTTTTGTATTCGAGGTATAGATCTCCACCTTACGATTTACAGCTTCCCTGAGCAAGGATCACTCTTTGATTTTCTTTGTACATTTTGCCTAAACATCCCCTAGTTCAACAGTGTATTCTGTGAAGATAACTTCCCATGTTTGTAATATTGCTTTATGTAGCAAAACGCACTCGTCATTAATGTTCAAACGAATTAAACAATCGACACTTCGCATCAAACGATAGTTTAAAACATTGGGGTGAGGCTTTTTTTTTATTCTTTTCATTGAGAGGCAAGAGAATGAACAGAACCATCTGCCTCTTCATCATCAACCGCAAACTCACCTCTGCATTTCAAGCTGAAGATTATTAAGATGGCTATTTCAACACCGCGTAATATTGTGTTTATTTCACTCCTTGCTTTAGTAACAGGCTATGATGTTGTTTTATTTATTCTTTTAATAATTAATTGGCCAAACGTGGGCCCTTGTCCTGCAGTAGGCGTAGTCAGGCTGATGATAATGATGTGGAGGGCTAATGAAAGAATAATAGATGTATAACAATATGTATCCAATAAGAGGCCCCATTCCCTCCCATCTTAGAGGCTCCGGCAGGTGCGGCTAACAGCGCCGACATAAAACCTGTTATCCCTTAATACTGGTTATAAAAGCTCTCTTTTTCCGACACTGTTCTGTTGTTTTTCTGGATTCGCGCACGCTTCATTTCGCCTAACGCGAAGTCTCTTACGAGGCAACGAGCGAGGCTAATCGTTTTCGCCGGCAGGTGGCGAAATTAGCAGTGGTGAAGGTTCGACCGCCATCTGGAGCAACCGTGCACTGGTCGACTCGAAAACAGCTGCACTGCGCGCATGCATAGCGAGTGCGTTAACCTCCTCGGCCAGGCAGTAAGCCAGAAATTATGGGAGAAACTGCACATGCAGCGGCGCTCCGCAGTGCGCTGCAGCCTCACGAATTGAGCACAACGGGTCGGCCGAAAATGGAACGCGCATCGTTGCGGCGCCAGTGACGCGCACAACATGCTATGTTGCGTGGTCCCGCGGAGAGGACCAAAAAAAATATAGTAGTAATTGTTAGGGTTCTATGTTCCAAAACCACGGTATGATTATGAGGGACGCCGCAGTGGAGGGCTCCGGAACTTTTGACGATCTGGTGTTCTTCACCGTGTACCTAAATCTAAGCACACGGGACCTCTGGCATTTCGCCACCATCGAAATGCGGCCGCGGCGGCCGGGATTCGATACGCGCCCTTCGGATTCGCAGTCGAGCACCCTAACCACTAGAACACCGTGGCGGGTACGAAAAAAAAAATGTAATTATGGGATAGTACGCGCCAAAATAACGATATGATCCTGAGACATGCCGTATATCTTGACGCTATTCGGAAGAAGTTTCGCTGCCTGGGGTTGCTTAACAAGTGCTGACGGAATGAAAGGCGTATGGCTAAATAATGCACGTACTTTCGCATCCACCATCCTCACTTTGTGCCGCATCGGCTTAATATTGGCAAGTACACTTTCAGCGTGGCCAACAGCACCATTATAGGCCATACATATTTGCAGCAAAACGTCGTGCCTATCGCAGATCAATTGCGCGTACCGGTTGATATGCTCAAGTCTGGTGCCGCTTTTGGGAGCATGGTAGCTACACGTAAGCACACGGATGTTTTCGCGTGACGTCCGCATCGAAAGGTGGCAGCCATGGCCAGCAGGATACGAACCCGCATTCTCGAGCTGAGCGCCGTATACACCTTAGCCATTAAGCTGTAGAGGCGGGTATGCGGCACATACATCACCAAGCAAGCAGTTCGCAAATGCGTTTGAAACTGCGTTATACAGCGACGTCATAAATTAAACTACAGCTGGTCACTCCGTCGACATTGTCTGAACCAAGATGTGACCGCCGTGGTTTCTAAATACGTTTTATTTTGGGACTCGGCTCCCACTGAGCCATATCAATGGTACAAGAATGCTTAATGATCTTAAAAGAAGACGCTAAAATGTGCCTCATGCAGGATTTAAAAGCATGACAGACCTCAGAAAAAAGAAAGGTGGGATTGGTCAGTTGATGTATAGAAGAAAAGTACTGTAGCGAAATACTTGCATTTATTATTGACAAAACAATGTAGCCGCCTTGCTTTGCTTATGCGACTGCATAAAGTCTCCGCTCAAGAAAAAAATGAATGCGGTCAAAAATTATCGCCATCTTGCCTCGTTACAAAAAGTGTGTGAGAAAGGACCAAGAGGACACTGTCTTCAAAACAGCTGAATAGGGGCTGACATGAGTCTTATGCCGTCGAATACTAAGTGACCATCACACCTAAGCTGGCTCTGCGTAGTGATGGAGCGTCACGAAATGAAATATCTGTATACGTATGGGAGCTCTGTCGTAGTTTTGCTTGTGTTGCATAAAAACAAGATCAACATCATGACTACATACAAGGTGGCTGGACACATTACCCCCCCCCCTTCCCTTCCCTTCCCGAAAAAATGTCTGGCTAAGCCCGTGCGTAGTAGAAATGAAAACATTGGCAAATTCAGCTAAACAGAACCGTCATAGCTATTAGAAATAAAATAATTGGCCCTGCGGTCACCCGCTACGGCGATGTACTGGTTATGGTACTGGACTGCTGACTCGAAGGTCACGGGATCGAATCCCAGCCGTGGCGGCCGCATTTCTATAGAGGCGAAATGCCAGAGGCCCGTGTATTTAGCATGAGCTTAACGTTAAAAAGCCCAAGGGAGTCGAAATTTCCGGAACCCTCCACCACGGCGTCTCTCATAATCATATCGTGGTTTTAAGTCGTGAAAACACAACAGTTATATTATTGACCGTACGGTATGTCCACATGAGACCATAAGGGCGATTGCTGCGCCGTAAACAGGCGTCACTGAAGTTTCGAGATGAGCAACAACATTCCTGATACTTCCTATATCTATCTGCTATACAGCCTCATCGGTGCTGCAGGCACCAGTTACTCGTGCAAAGCATGACATCACAAGAACTACAGATTAGATCACTGTGTGCGTGACACACGGTTTACGCGTTCACGTCTCATCACGTGTGGCCGTTATATGATTCCTACTAGCCTCCCGAGTCATATGACTCCGCTTCAAGCGGACGTGACTGAACCGGACGGTCATGTGACTTTGCTTCATCTATAATGTTCAAGCGGATGTAGACCGCGAGGCGCACGAACTATGATTCACCTTATGCTTTTCAATAACAAAAGAGAGAGAGAGAGGGCGAGGAAATGAAACAAAACGCCAGACGTGGTTGAGGGGCGGCTATTGCAGGCAATAAAACGAGCCGGACGCAGTATAGATATTTCTGACAGAAATGACGAAGCATAACAAAAGAGAAAAAAGAAATCACGTTTAAGCGACAGGAACGTCATGCGTTCAGTTTTATAGTGTATATGGCGTCGCCTTCATTTGTCACTACATATATTTTTTTTTTTTCTCAGCAGGCTCGCAGGTGCACTGCCATACCAATCTGACGGAAACGCGAAGCTCAAACACATGTGCGAGAACTGTACATCTACCCACAAACGTTTTATTATTTTTTTTTCACCTAGGCCCTTATATTTAACTACTCCATGCGATAGATATTCGCGGCAATACGCATTCTATGCAGCCAAGCCCGCTTTTAGCAAGTGAATAAACGGAACACTGATAACCACTCATATATCTAGAGCGCACTAGCCATGGAATAACCAACAGGCCAACTCGCGAAGCAGTGAAGCGAGAAATGGACTGTGAAATCCAACCATAGAACCAGTCTGTATGGAATGTTCGGCGCCATGTGGTCAAAATTATCCAGAGCCCTTCACTATGCGGTGTGCCTCATAATCATATCGTGCTTTTGGCATGTAAAACCCCAGCAATTATCATTATTAAGCTCATCAAGCAGGACGAGAACTCGCGCTATTTGATTGCGCACTCGTGGCGTCCTTTATTATTGAATCAATAGACAACATAATTATACAACCACAAAACTACATCACGTCGAATTCCAAGAAAACCACACTGTAGATTATATTATTGCGTCAAAATCATTTGCAGTTTCTGAGTGTTCATGAATTGTGTGGTCAAGTGTATGTCATTTTCTCTTTCTTTCCTACGCGGTCCACTTCCGCTATCAGGATCTTGGCTTATTCTACTTATTTGTTTAATTTGAATGCACTGGACACTCCAGGTGAGAGAGCGTAGCTTGCTATGTAAAGAAAACTCATGAAACCTCAAAGCACGCTAAACTCAGTAAACGGCGCTAGTGGTTCTCTTGGCCTGTAGCTGTCTAAGAGGTTATACTCTTCTTGGAAGCTGTTTTATATTTATCCTAGAGTGACCGACGCCCATTCCGCCCCTGAACCTACTCATTCCTGATGCCAAACTGAAACTGTGTACACATGTCGGCGCTCTTAACCACATGTTGGTTGATGCACATTTCAATAGCAAAAACAGAAGTACTTCGTGGACAACTTGAAGCAATGAAAGTTATTTGCATTTATTTATTTCGCAACCGTCATTAGTAGACCATTGGATAATTCGACCTAATCAATAGTCCAGCGCATACAAAATGAAAGGCGTCGAATTAGGACAAAATAACCTTAGGGCTAAGTGTTCTTATTTTTGCGCTATACGTGAATCGCAGCTGCGCCGGTGAAAGTCCAGGGATTTCGCGTTTACGTTAATAACCTTGTACTTTCTTCAGCACTCCCCGGCGCGCTCTGTCGAGAAAATGACTAAGTCGGTGAACAACGCGCGCATTATAGGTACGTTTCGTAACTTGCGATTATGATGCTCATAGCCTCACGAATTATGCTCGGCTGAGGGCAATAGCTTTAGATGCGTGACTAAGCCAGTAATGAATGAAACCATTGTCCAGATGCGTGTGCTTCCCCTTTCCCGTATACTGGTTTCTGAGGCGCACGACTCTAAATTTTACCTTCAACGAAGAAAGGGTGTCCGACGAGGGTCTGGCGCACAATAGGATGAGAGCAGCGTTGCCGTAATGCTGTCACTGGAAGACGTAGCTTATACGGTCACGACTCGATGCCATATTTGAGCGCGATCTAGCAACAATGGCACGCCATTAGCGAAACGCGTAGGGGCCTCTAAAACGGAGCTTTAAAACTCTCACGGCTTCGCTGTATTCGGCGAAGAGCTTAGAAAAGAAAAAAAAAGAAAAAAGGAGAGAACCCCGACCGTCCGACCTCTGTTCCCGGTGCCTACATGCTGCCGGCGAAAACCGGCATTGATATCACGGCGTCGCACACAAGCAGGAGAAAAGCGCGAGCTTCCGCTATTGTACTCGCGTGGATTATGGCGATCACCATTATGGGCGCCCCTCAACCACCTCCCTTCCCTCCCTCCCCCCACACACACCACCACCACCACCGCCACCACCACACGACTCGACCCCCACCCCTCTCGGCGACTCCTCTTCGCTGGGAGCGTCAAAGGAAACATCCCCATGCCATGCTGTTCACTGGCTCCAGAGGCAGGCAGCAGGCATCAAAATCCAGTCCAAACGGTTCTCCACTCACTCTCCTCCTCGCTCTCTACTCACTTCCTTCGCATAAAGCGTGCATTCCCCGCCGGTGAACTTCAGCTCTGGCAAAAGGAAGCTCCGATGGAGGGCGCGGAGCTGGGACCTAAAGAGAGGGCCCGGCGATGAAGAAAAGCCAGAGCAAAAGGTGAGTGGACGATGGGAGGGAGAGCCTACCTGACAGAGAAAGTATGGCTAAATGTGAGCGGAGAAGGATCGCTCGGTTCTTCTCACTGCCCGTGGCAGGACGAATAAAAAAGCAGAAAAAAAAAGAACCAAGGTCGTCCTTTCACGAACGCAGCCACCCACACTCCTTGGCTTCCTTTCTTCCTTCCGGACGAGCTTCGAGACAGCGCTCATCATGTCTTCGGAATTTCTGGGCGTTGCCACCGAGCACGCGCTCGTGCTGCGACGAACCAGTGAAGCAGCGCCTTCTTTAATACTCTAACTTGCTTTGGAGATTTCACGCCCGAGGACTTATCTGCATAACATGCGCGAGACAGTGCTCTTCGTGTATGCGTCACTCACTGGCACATCCGGAGGCAGGAGTGCTCTAGGACCGAAAAGAAAGAAAACAAAAAGAAAGCAGCCAACGGTTGGGAAACGTGAAGTCGCTAAGTGCACAGGACAGCGAGTTGGTCGACCACGAGTGGTGAGCGGAAATTTGGAATCAGGCAATCGCCCGGAGGGGCGGGACAACCTTGTTGCGCGTCGCGTTGTTTCGAGCTTTTGAGGAGGAAGGGGAATGCATCAAGACGCACGTGGACAACGGGTCCCGCAGCACGCCTATTATGTGCCGAAAAAGAACGGCTATTTGGGCTAGTTGGTTAATATGCATATTGAAAGGGTTTGCAGCGCATGAAAAAGAATTCGCGCTTTTGGATAAGGGTTAATCTTTTAATAGTTATCAATCTACCTTAGTGTTATCGGACATGCCACCGAATTGTGTCACGTTACTGACGTCTGCTTGATAAAAGTTTTTACCTCTGTGTATATATGTACGTGTGTGTCGTGAGCAATAAAACCAGTTGGTAGTCAGCGCTCGTGTCGTCCATCTTTGCTTTCCGTTCCTCGCTTTTAAACCTTTCCTTCAGCACTACCGTGCTTGCGCTGCAAACCCTTTCAATATGCTATTATGTGCCGGTAGCCGAAACATAGACAGTGCATGTGTGCTGTAATAGTCACCTCCATTGTCCTCTAATCCCTCCGCTTGTTGTTTTCTGTCCATTACAAGTATTCTTTACAAGTATATACAGCGCGAGAATACGAGGACAAGAAGCGTGGAAGTGTGGACCAGGTGGTGCATATTAAAGAGGTTAAAAAAGTACGAAGTGCAAGAGACGACTTCATAGACACGATCCAAACCAGCGCTATTGTTGTCTGTGTATCCATCTGATATGTTTAGCGCTAATTTAACCTTTTAAGAGACACAGAGCAGGCACGACCGACACTAACTTCCACCTATAGTTGGAAGGGGCTTCTTCCTTGCCACTGTCTCCGTCGCTAACGTAGTAATTACTAGCTAATTTCCTTTTTCCCTTTCTCGAATGTAATGTTATATTTTTTATACCTAACTAAAGACCTTAGCTGCCTGGCTATTTTCCATCACACACCTCAGTAATTTTCCGAGCCAGGTATTTCTTTGAGCCTCGTGTGTGCTTCGAAGGACGCCCAGTCCACGCCTTTGAACTGCCTCATTTGTTGATTTTCCGGCCGCGACCGCCGAATTTCGATGGTGGCGAAATACAAAGAACGCCTGCGTGCTTAGATTTAGGTGCGAGTTATAAAAACCCCAGGTGGTCAAAATTATTCCGGAGTTCCCCACTATGGAGTGACTCATAATCCTATCGCGATTTTGGCACGTAAAACCTCAGCAGTTATTATTATTTCTTTATCCCCTGTGCGCCACTAAAGCTAGCCTTCCAGCAACGCTCCGTATTTCAAAACACAATATTGTGTCTCCATGTGGGCATCGAGGAACCGTATTGCATTTCCACACGCCTTGCAAGAGCATCGAATTTGTCTCGCCTCCATAGCACTGTATGCATTATTATGTATATATATTGGTCTTACCATGCAATGTGTGCCTCGATGCGCGTGCCGCACGGTGGGGAGCACGTGCATTGAGGCATCTCACTATAACTAGAGCCGTGGGAAAAAGGATCAAACGATTGCACTGCCCCCCCCCCCCCCCCCCCGCGCCATCTCTCTGCTTCTCCGCTATACACAGCCGACAAAAGCCTCCACTAAAGCTTTGTCTAGCGAGTATTATAGCCTTCTCCGTGTTTGCCATGGAATCGCTATTTTAATGACCTTTTCCACAAGTGCCCTGAATATGAATAAAAAAGTCCTTCGAGCTCATTTGCGTTCATTAGAATGTCGTACGTCATGCCTGGAACCTGTAGGTGACGTCACACACAGCCTGCTTCTCTCTATATTCTTTACTATCTCTATTTCCCATACACACACACGCAAAGAGACACGCACAAACTTATTATTTTTTATTATTTTACGTCCAAGGGGCTGAGATATTCAGCGCTTGCTGTTTGGTTGGCTCAAGCATGGAAGTTTGTATATATATGTGTGTGTCTCATCAGGGGTTTTAAGCCCCTGCTGCCTGCCTTCGCAGCTTCCCATAAAGACTGACGCAGCACACGAGCAAGCGACACGAACACGTGACCAATCATTCATCGAGACAGCCCGGTCGCGCGTCGCATCGCGGCCGTCACACACACAAAGCGGCCCCGGGCGTTCGCGCCTTCTCCGCTCTAACAACGGTCGCTCACGCTCCCGCCCAACACGCTGCCATTCGAGCTGGGCTCATTACCCCTCTCTCCCGATGAAAGAAAGAGAAAAACAAAACGGGACGAAAAGAAACCGGTGAGCCAAGTCACGACCTGCGACGTATATACAAGCGAGACCGCAGCGTGTGCGCATAGATACTGAAGGTTGTTGACTTTTGCCTCCTCTAAAGAAACGCTACAACGCCAGCGCGTTCGCTTCTGCGATCACTCACGACATAACCGAGAGCGACGGCAGGTTCATGCCGCCCGATGAAAAGCTATCAACAAAGTTAGGAACGCAGCTCCGGAACTGAACTGGCAGGAGCTATGACAAAGAGAAAACTGAATCTGGCCTGATGACCTTACTGTCGATAAGCACGACCAAGATTCGACTATGTGAGCTCCTTAGAAGATAAAATTGAGCGAGTTGGTATTGATTCATACTTATGGCTGTGCAGCGCTCACAAAAAGGGACAAGGAACAGAAGAAGTACACAGGACAAGCGCTGACTCTCAACTGAATTTTTATTCTGGAAAACACAAAAAAGGTAAACATGAAGAAAAATCGAGTCACGTGACTTGCGGTCCAGACGAAAAACTAAACGAACATTCATGGCTGTTGCCCCGTAACATAGCATGCGCACAACCACTTTTAAGTCAAATTTCCGCACGTGCTGACCAAGAACTCGTATTCCCTATCACAAAGCTTTATCGATGGCTGGCTAACGCATCTTTCGTAGCTTCTTCTAATGTGGAAGGGCAGAGTGGAAGGTGTCTGAATGTTCGTTTGGGAGAACACAAGCGTTCATTGACAGAAGACACGCATTCTCATTTAGCAGATCATTGTCGGGAGTGCGGGTGTACCCCGCACTTTACTGACACCATGGTTCTTTCCAGGCACAAGAAGCAGCTTGCCCGAGAAATTATCGAGGCCTTCCACATTAGAAGAAGCTACGAAAGATGCGTTAGCCAACCATCGATAAAGCTTTGTGATAGGGAATACGAGTTCTTGGTCAGCACGTGCGGAAATGTGACTTAAAAGTGGTTGTGCGCATGCTATGTTACAGGGCAACAGCCATGAATGTTCGTTTAGTTTTTCGTCTGGAGCACAGGTCAGGTGACTCGATCTTTATGTTTACTTTTTTTGTGTTTTCCGGAATAAAAATTCATTTGAGAGTCAGCGCTTGTCCTGTGTACTTCTTCTGTTCCTTGTCCCTTTTTGTGAGCGCTGCACAGCCCTAAGTATGTATGTGAGCTCCGCCCATAGGCTATTCGCAATGCCCACGAACTATAGGTGGAGCGCCGTGCTTTTCAAGATGGCGCCAGGAGGAGGGTCAACCCGTTTGTTACCATAGGAACAGATAGGACGTGCGGACGTACGGCCCGTGCCACTTTCACCGGATGAAGTCATGAGCCGCGCTGAATTGGATATGAGACTAAAATACTTTCCCAAACCATGGAAAGTGCGAAGTACTCGCCACCTAATTATTTGCTGCGGTGTGAAAGGTTATAATGCAGCTCCGTTACCGCGCATAACGATGCTTTTCGAAATCCTGTGCGTGCTACATAAAACTGCATGAACTAGAACTGACGTATGAGCTGAACGGCACTCCGAGGTAGTACGTACCGAGTCTGCCTGACGGATTTGCCGCAGTAGTAGGCCGCCAGCGAGTAGCGTCATCGCTGCTGCACGGGACCACACGTTTAATGTGGTGATGGTTTGCAAACATAATACGCCGTTGTCATTACTTACGCAGTCGGGAACGCGGAGTTACGTCTTCAACGGAACACGAGCATTTAACATCCCATTCAGTAGCGCTTGTGTCACAGCCATGCTGAGACTCTAGCCGTGTGCAATTCACTTCCCTCCCATGTTGCAGGCTCGATCAGCACGATCGAAACATGAATGTCGAAAAGAATGCACACGTATCATTTTCACAACGTCGAAGAAGTTAGCCGAGAGGCGTGGATTGTGGCCGTGACTGCACGTTTCATCGCTCTAACCATTTCGCTTCGCTGCTCGAGCGTGTTGGCGATGCGGCGCTCCATAATATCCACATAATTGTGATACATGCAATGCACAAGAGGAACTATGCTTTTATTCTGATCTCGCTCAAGGATATTACATATTAAATACAATCAAAGTGACTTACGAGCGTGAAAGAACATTAACGCACGAGGGGACGTGAAGTGCAACTCGCTCCTCGTGAGTTAGCAGCTGATCGTTCATCGTCGCTGTCACTCTCGGTGCTTTCACAGTCTTCCACGTCCAGTGAAAAATCCTCGTCGTCAAGACGGTTTCTTTCAACATCAATGCTGAAAGCAATCTGAAGAATTTCCTCCTCCGAACGACTTCGACAACTCCGCGTCACCACGTTTAAAATCAGAGAGACGTCTGGGCGCGAAGAATATTTTGCCTAATTTTGCTCTCAGATCGGTCAACGAGCAAATCGCTTGCAGTGTGCTGCCACCTATCAACAAACGTACAAGAACGAGCGGCGCAGCGCTGGCTATGAAACCAAGCCAATACACTGGCGAAGGACGGTGTGGAAAGCGTTCGCTCCACGAAAGGCGTGGAGCAGACGCGTCCTCGAATGATTGAAACGTCGCGTAGGCGCTGCGCCGTGCTCCCGACCGGGCTGCAGAAATGTGGCGCCTTTTCTTCTTCAAACCACTACCACCACCAACGTCGCTCGCACGATTAGTAACAGCGCTTTACTGACAAAGGATAGAGTAGAGCACTGCACGGGTCCGGGCCGGCCCGAAAGCACGGGCCCGGCCCGGCCCGCGGGCCGGGCCGGGCCGTCCGAAGCGTTTTTCGGCGGGCCCGGGCTGGGCTCGGGCGTGAAAGTGCGGGCCCGGGCCGGGCCCGGGCTTGCAGCCGCGGTCCTGAGCCGGGCCCGGGCTTGGAGCCGCGGGCCTGGGCCGGGCCCGGGCTTGAGGCTGCGGGCCGGGCCGGACTCGATAAGTCGGGCCTTCGAGCACACGCGAACGTTATGCATTATATGGTCTAAGGTATACTGTGCCAAGCTGAAGTGACACGTGTAAAGAGCTGGCTCTTAGTAAAGCTTAGCAATAAAAATAGAAAAACAGTTGAAGTGCTATTTTTTTACCAGTATAGATACAGATTTGCACTGTGTAACAAGTACATCGTGGTGGGTTTCCTTATAAACACGTCAGATCACGTATGTATATATATATATATATATATATATATATATATATATATATATATATATATATATATATATATTAACAGCACTAACAATGGGCCAGATCACGGTTCTTCCCATGGGAGGAATAAGGATTTCGGTCTTTTATTCTAGGTTGACACATACGGTGCATTTCATTTATATTCCTTGGTATTGCGTGCCAAAACCACGATATGATTACGAGGCACGCCGTAGTGGCACCGGAATAATTTCGACCACCTTGAGTTCTCTGACGTGCGCCTAAAGATAAGTATATCGACGGGTGTTCTTGCAGTTCGCCCCCATCAAATTGCGGCCGTCGTGGCCGCGGGAATCGCACCCGCGTCCTAGTACTTAACAGCAGGGTTGCCAATGGTGGTTACTTTTCGCCAAATTGGCAAATTTGAGAGGCCCGTGGCTACCTAAAATTATGAATGGCGACATGGCGAATTTTTGGCGAATTTCGGCTTAGGTCTCCGCTGAGTTATGCATCCTAAGCTCAGTGTATTCCCAACGAATGAGCGGCAACATTCTCTGTATTTTTTCTTGGTTTTAGACCCACGAGTAGAATGTGCACATTACGCGTCATTCGGTATGTCCGCCGTGTAACTCGTGTGTATCTCCTCAATTCATCTAGACGCAGGAGGTACTAGAGCGTCCCACAGCGACGTCCTAGCAAAATGTAAGTCAGCGGACTGCCTTGCAAACCGCGAGGGGGCAGTGTTTATAAGTTTATGGCTTTAGGTACCTTAAGCTTCTCTAAAGTTTTGCTTCTGAAGGGGCTAGACGACGGGTTCGCCGCGTGTTCCGACCATTTGTTCCGCCAAAGCACCAACTGTTCTGAATAGCTTGGCGTCTTATTCATTGTTACAATACCCCCAATTCAGCTCGTAAATACTGTTTTGGAATAGCGAAGAGAGGCGGATACGCGGTTATTTGTCCAATAAAAAAATTATTTATTGAGGCATTTTCCACTGACCTCGGTGAGCGTGTACAATGAAAACAATTGCTACATAACATTTTACATTGTCTACCTGTTCATTATTAACGCATCGAATTGACGCGTGTAGACATAAGTGACTATAAGAAAGGGTCGCGGTGGCGTCCGGTGTCATATGAAACTAATATGACACCGGACGTCACCGCGACCACTGAAAAGGTGTAAGACTCACTAATGATCGGTTGCTGTAAGAAGTCTGTCGTGTTACCCTCAATACACCTTTTAGTCCTTTTAATTCATATAAGGGTACGTAAAGCTGCCTACAAACAACGCTTTCACGGTTTTTGCCCAAGCTTTAGCACACTTTTACCATTGAAACGAGCTAACAGGGATGGAAGGATATCATGAGTCTTTCGTTCATTCACCCTTGTGTCACCCCGCGCATCTTGCGGCTAGTCGGAGAAGCAGCATTATGCACTCCCATGTTGAAGCGGGCGGTACGACTGGCATTGAGAAACGTCAATATAATTTAAGGGTCTTGGATGGTACTGTATTCTACGGGGCTATACGCGAGTGGAAATGTTTATTACTAGGTATGCCGCACATATCTAGAATGGCGACTTTTTTGGCGAAATTTGTAAAAAAAATGGCGACTTTTGGCGACTTTTTGGTCGTCGTTTGGCGACATTTACTCGAAAGTCAGTGGCAACCCTGCTTAACAGCGAAACAGATTAACCGCTGAGCTACCACCGCAGGCAAAGCAACATTTCGATGCATGTAAACACCGGATTTTCCGTCCGATCGCCCGCTACAAAGCGCACGGCATCATTAATAATCATCATCAACAACTAATATCCTCTAGCGGGCCCGGGTCGGGTCTCGTCATGAACAAGCGCGCCGTGGATTAGTTTAGTAATGAACGCCCGGGCTCGGGCCGGGCCCGGGCTTGGAACGACGGGCCCGGGCCGGGCTCGGGCTTGGTACGGTCAAGTACGCCCGGGCCCGGGCCGGGCCCGGGCTTGGAACCACGGGCCGGGGCCGGGCTCGGGCTGGGTTCGGTCATGTACGCCCGGGCCCGGGCTGGGCCCGCGCTTGGAACCACGGGTCCGGGCTGGGCTCGGGCTTCATAAAGCGGGCCCGGGCCGGGCCCGGGCCGTAAAATCCGGCCCGTGCAGTGCTCTAGGATAGAGGCCCTATTTTAATGTATCGACAACTTGAGATCGCTCAGTTTTACAAGAGCGCATCGCGAGCACGCGCGACCTCCCGCGTACGGTGTTATGGTATTCATGCACTACAAGAAACACTGACCAATGCTATATGCAAGTAAAACAGGGTGAGCTTCTGAATATGCCAGACGATAACATTTAACTAACCGACGTGGCTACAGAAAGCCTCGCGAAGCTGATAGTATGCGTACGCTGTGGGCTAGCATTGAAAGCGCCAGTTGCCGCGTATTTTCACGAAAACTTCGCGTCTCGCGAGAACGAATCAGATTTCTCGTGTCACGGAGGGCCCGATTTGTTGCCTGATGCAGGGAACATGCAAAGTCGTAGTGTTCCTTCCTTGCCAACGCGTTAACACTGAGGTTAGCACAGCCGAACAAGGGAGCGACTGCGTAGTGCTGCCATTTTATCGTCTACTAACCCTCCTCGAGAGGACGCTCCTGAATTCCGCTTGGCGGCGCGACAGTCTATGGGCATTGCGAATACGTACCGAACGAGTCTGCTTAAAGGGGTACTGACACAAAATTTCGCGGCCGAGATAGCCTGTTGGATCGATTTCCGTGTACGTGCGTGTACCATCTGCGAAATATCGACAGCGAATAAAGTTTGGAAGGTATTTTATATGAATATTGAAGTTCGCGTGCGCGATCCAGCATTATAGGGCGCACCTATTGCATTGACACCCTCGGAGGTGACCCGAGGTGACCCACCTACTTCCCCTACGTAACCGTTGTAGCCGGTACAACAAGTTGTGATGACGTCGTAGCCGCCAGTTTTGTTTTGACGCGCTCGCCGCTGCGCTGTTGGTGTCTCAAGGAAATCGTCGCCAACAGACGACGATGAGGAGGACGACGATAACGAGGACGATGATGGCGACGTCATCGCGCAGCACGTGCGGCAAGCGTGCGAATGCGAGGAGACGACGCGAACAGCGCGGAAGTGCGTCACACTTCTGTGTGCTGACGTGATCGAGCGCTGCAGCCGCTAGGTGGTGATAGTTGCACCCGGAGGCTTGTCGTTTTTGAAACCGAAACTGACACTGGTCGGTAATGAGGAGCCTGTAATTAATTATCTGTCGCGCGCTGCAGCAAACGATGTGCCGTGTTATGGCTAACAGGCCCCCAGCAACACTTTGCAGCAAAAAAACGCGAGGCCAAAATTTTTGTGTCAGTAGCCCTTTAAAGGAGCACTGACATCAAATTTACGCATGTCAAGATTTTTGCGTCCACGAGTAGTTATCTACCCCCTATTAGCGATGCGCGACCGAAAATGCAACTGAGGGACGAATAGCTATCTGTTTTATTGATTTATATCGCCGGTATCTAGCACGATTCAAAACGGCCGGCAAGCCCGCCATTTCTTAGCGCTGGCAGAGCTCCCTCGCGGTCAATTCCAGACCACGTCCCAGTTTACCACTTGTCCACAGAAAGGAGTGACGTGAGGATCAGCTGCTCAGCTAACATTTCGTCTGCTAGGCGCGCACGTTCAGTCATGCCTCGTCACCAGCATCGCCGTCGTCGCCATAAAAAAGTATATACTAGTGTTGAAGACGGCATTCTGGAACTGAGAATCACCACGATACGTGACGTCGCGAATCATTTTCGCTTCGACCCTTTGCAAAACAGCGATAAAAAAAAATGAACGCTGTTCCAAGCAGCAACGAGGAGTTGCCCGGGGACGCACGCTTGGGCCATACTCGCTGGTGTGTCTCAATTAGCTATATCAGAGAATTTTAGCGTGCACAGAATTCCAGTATACGTAAAGGGGTCTATGGAATATCGGCATAGCGAATGCACACCAGCGGAGAAATAGAACACAACAGGTTTCTACAATAACAATTCTGTGCTTGCCAGGTTCTTCTTTGCGCCGCCAGATGGCCCCACCTGTCCGGCCTCTCACGGTTACGGCTGCAGTAACCCGGTATAACGCTAGCGCAAGGAAGTCTACGGACGAACTAACATTCACTAATAACTCTACATAAGTGTTACTTGTTAACGATGGTATTCATCTATAGGCTGCTCCACTTTGATAGATTGTGGTCGTGTTGGCGTGTACCTTACGTGTAATGAAACGCCACGCACTTTCCGCTTTTTCCGCGCCTCGACGAGCAGGTCCGTACTAGGCAGCGGTTCCCCGACATGCTGGCACGTAGTCGCTCCGATTGATCGCACTCGCGCCGAGGATTACACGAGAAATCAGTCGATACGACACGATGAATCGCAGGCACGGATCGGGACAGCAAGGAGAGCCACTGGCTGGGAGTGAGAGTCGGCGAGAGCGTCGCCAGGCGTCGGCGGCACAATAAATACACTCAGATCGTCGACGTCACTGTTACTGGCGTATCGTCACTCAGGATGGTATTTACGGAATGTATCACACTTGTTACGTAGCACTAGTGTCGATGTCGCAGCGTGATCAGTCTTCCGTTGAGCTTTCGTACGCTGTTTGCCCTCGGAATAAAATTAATTCCACGCGACGGACGCCATTCAAATTTGGCCAAGGAGACCTATGCATACCGAGCAATCGAATGAAGGGCACATCTCGACTTTGAAATTTGATGTCAGTGCTCCTTTAAAGCGGTTGGCTGGGCTGATTGGAATACTGTATTCGCGTGTTTCACAGATCGACGCGCCCCCTTGCGGCGCTAGGCGGAAGCACCATCTCGATTATCGCCGGCAGCAGCCACCATTCCTCACTTGCGGAGTTTCTTGACCGTGGTCGTTGTTCTCGTCATGATGAGTCGGCTTAAGTGGCGCACTAATAATTGCACCGCGTTTTCGAATCGGGCATTGAGCACAGTTTCGCGTTCTTTCAGGCGCCGCTTTCTATCGCCGACATAGAAGACAGCAACGATAAATAAGGGGTCCAGTGCTGTCAATGGGTAGCGAAGTGGCAGCTGCAGGTTCAAAAAAAAAAAGGGGGGGGGGGGCGCCAGCGGCAGCGAATTTTCAGCTTACCGCAGAAGCACGAGTCGGCGCGATAATCTTGTTGGGCGCCATGTTGTAAGACGTGTAGCGCCACCTATAGGCCATGAAACGAGCGAATAGTTTGATGAATTTATAGCGTTTAACAGAAATAGGGACAAAAAAATCGCGGAGACACGGAACTTTTTTACTGTTCTTTAGTCTTTCCAAGCCCCCGTGTTCTTTTCCTTTTTGTTTTGCTATAGCTCTTAAAGGAACACTATAAAGAAAAGCGATTTTTTTAGTATTAGTAAATTACTCTTTCACGATACCAAAAAATATCACGCTTGCTGCGAGAAGACGCTTGGTAAGCGACAAAACGCGCACAAAGAAAATGAGGGCGGTGACGCCACCTAGACGCTGCCGCACCAATCACCGTGACATCATAGACTTTGATGTTGTCTACCAGGGACCACGTACAGTAAAACCTCGGTGATACGAATATCATGGGATCACCAAAAATATTCGTATCATCCGAAATTCGTATGACCAGAAAGCACGGAAAGTTAGCATGCGACAAAAGCAAAGTGGCGTACGTTTTCATTTATTGTTTTTCGGGGCCGCAGCAACCTCAGGAAGAACCCTGAATAATTGTCAATTAAGTTTTTAGATGTCGGCAATCATAGCAGCACTCGTAAATATACGGCCCGTACGCGCGTATTTAATTAATGAATCAGGTGCGTTGTGACCCGCGACAGCAGTAGCCCCTTCCAAAGTTTAGTATGCCTTTTTGCATGACACCAAAATACTGCAGCAAAAGTAACGAAAGAAGCGCTTTGACGCGATGGATCAAGGCCAGAAAATTACAGAACCACGGTCCTGTGTTATGATTTGGTTATCGCGGAGGTGTTGGGGATACTTTTTTGGGAGATTTACGGCCGTGCCCGCACAAGTGCCACCTCAACGGTCGCGCATGTTGACGTTGTGAGGCCTGACTCCTTTGCCAAGACCATCCTCGCCTTCTTTCGGTCCTCCTCCACCTTTCATAGGATGTCTGATGCACGAGGCAGGCACGTGTAAACACAGTACAATGACAGCAGCCCGCGTCGACGCGTTAGAGAAAAAAAAAGCATGGCGCTAATGTCCTCTGTAATCTAAACGCGAAGGCACACGGAAGCACATAAGAGCCTCAAAGATTCGCGCACACAACCTCGGAGGCCGTGACGCGTCTCTGAAGGTTTATTCTGACCGTAAGAAAAGTGTTTTTCTTGCACTGTGATTCTGACGATTCGGCGGTGCGGCACGCATGCCCACGCTTGCGTTCCCACGCTCGCACGAGTTTGGCGCGTCTTCCGCGACAACGCGGACAGCACCTCATCGTACCTGGGCGGTAGCGTACGTTCGTATCAAACATCGCTGGGTGAAAATCGGTTCGCAACAACCGTACTCCATTATACTGCAGGCCAGTGGGCCTTGGCCGGGACCAACGAAAAATTCGTATCACCCCGAAATTCGTATGAGCTGTGATCGTATCACCGAGGTTTCACTGTAGTTCTCAATCGGTAAAAAGGAAGTACACTGTCTTCTGAGGGAGCCAGAGGCTTAACATAGCACGTTTCAGAGCGAGAGGGAGGTTAACCAAACTTGGCTCGGTTCCAAGTTTCAGAAGATTTCGTTCAGTCGTTATGGTAAAAATACGAAAAAACATTTTGAAATCCGCGACGTCGCCATCGAAGGTTTCGGCGGGAAACTTAAAAGCGAAACTTTTGACTCTGATTTTCCCATCTATTAATAAGCCTACGGCGGTGAAATTAACGACACTAGAGTTTTCAGAGTATAACTTATCAATGTAACCTAATCTATAGTTCCACTTTAGTGTCCGTTTAAGCGATGGAAACGCATTAAGCATCGCATTAGCTCGACACACGCTAGTCGCAAGAATGTCAAGCGCTGAATATGTGCCATTTGGACTGCTGACCCGAAGGTCGCGGGTTTGAATCGCGACCGGCCACACGTGGGCTACACGCTTGTCGGCTACACGCTGTTATCTCCCTTTGCTCATTCGGAAACACACAAAACGAAGTGAAATCAATTGGCGGCGCACGACAGCCATGCGAGACAAGGAAAACGGGTGGGCGACTGTATATGGCAAAGCAGGGTAGGAGACAATTCACAACTGATGCTTCTCGTAATGGACCAGTCGAGAGTATGTACCTTAATTGCGCCACGTGAATCACCCTTCTGGCGTCACGAATTGCGGCAAAAGGACGAGGAACGCCGAGAGAGAATAAAGCGTTTGTTTTTCTTGTATTTTCAGAGGCTGTTTAGGGGCCCTTTATTAAAATTTCGTGTGACAGAAGCGCACGGCAGTTCATCTTTCCATGTGCTGTTTTCTTTAATTCTGACTTCTGGAACTCCTGTTTCGATGGATGAGGTAAATGGGAGGGGGGGGGGGAGTTGTTTGTATGTTACAAAGGTATCTTCAAGAAATACTAATATGGGCCACGATACGGTTCTATGATTGTGCGCAGTCGTCTTTACTGTATCAAGCGCTGACACTCCATCTGCCTCGCTTTTCTGCGAGCCTCAATATAGCCGAACTATAAGCGAGCTTTTGAACGACATACAACTCAAAATAGTCTATACACCTCGCTTGTGTTAAAAGTATAAGAAAGAACACAGTCTGCCTGCCTTTACTGGAAGCTTCCATTGAGCACTGTGTCACTGAGCATTCACGTACAGCATGACCATCTGCGAGAGGTCTTTCGCAGTTCCCTGAACAATTATGTTCGGCGCGCTTTCCTCCAAGGTTAGCACGAGCTGCCAGTTAATTTCCAACCGTGAAATCTGGCCTAGCCGCGACACGCTCAATTCCTTATCCATACATTCCAGCGCTATCTCCGTTGTTATGCATGCACGAATGACGCTAGATGAAACGTGAAAACTAAGGCGTTCGGCCTTGTGTGAACCGTAGATGCTGCTCTAGGCTGTGGTATGCTGGGAAAGCTGTCGCGCATGCGTAGTTTAAAGCTATAGGGCCCACGTGCTGCCAGCCTTGTTTTCATTGCAGCTGAAACATCTGCAGATCAGCGCGGCGCGCCCTATACAGCGAAGGCCATGCAGTTGTGATGTCAACTAAACGTGTGGCTTGTACAAGCACGCGAAAGTGGCGCGTGACCTCTGCTTGCTTCGGCTATCTCATCAGTCTACGGGACCGGATCTGGCAGTCCCTTATTACTAAGTTTTACAATGGATGTTAGATGCCTGAGAAAACTGCGTTTCCTTAAAGTAGTCGTTAACTATTGCGCTGTTTGTTGCTATAATGAGACAGCCAGCCCAGCAATTACGCTCCTACAGCGTTAGATTTACACTTACGGTGACACGTAGATGAATACGACGTAATTCCAGAGGATGTTTTCAACTCACCCTTAACTTCGTTAAGAGGTGCCATCTTTAACCCTCTCCAGTTCAGCGCCCTCCCCTTCTGGTAGCCATAATGACCTGTTTTTTCGGTCTTAGAAGGGTAATCATACTACTATTAGTAGTGGTAGTGGTAATAATAATAACAATAAGGAAAACTTCGTGGCTCCTGAAATTCGAAGCACTCGCCCTTGGCTGTGTACCTGCGATATTTCGGTGTTTTCGGAAGGGCTGTAAATTGGCTGCTGCAATGCACTGGTAAATTCAGTGGCGATGCGCTGCATTGAACATTGAAGATATCTTTTGTGCTTTCAGTAGAGGCTTTCTTTGAGAGTCTCCCATTCGCTGCACGTTTTTTTAGCAGAAAGACTGTCTGTTGGGACTACACCACTGAGACTTGTGGAATGCGTCTACGTATACATTAATGCACATATCATTCTCTGAAACGTGTTCTACTTTGTGGTACGCATTATGTTTGTATGTTCACAACTAAACTCTGCGTAAAGAATAGACAATTTAGACTTTTGGGTAGTTGAAAATGCATGAATGGGCATTTTACACTAGGGATGGGAACACGCTTGGTCGATATTACGGAATGAGTATGTGCCAGTGATTAAACATTAGCGCAGCCAGGTTAGGTTAATGGGGGTGGGGTTTACACCCTGCCCCCTCGGTATTGTTTAAACATATTGCATGTGTATACATTACATACGTACACGCACACAAAAAGTCATGAGAAAAGTAAATTCCCCTCCAGTGAAATGGAATCCTGGCCACGCCTACGTGTTTAAGTGCCAGGTTAAATAAGCAGAGCCAGAATGAGACCAGTAACATAACATTGAAAGCTAATACTGCAGAGAATGGAAAAAATCTGCCTAAAAAGCAGCTGTGTAAGGAGAATAACGTGGAGCGAAATTAATATTGACAACCTTCAGTCTTTCTGAAATTAGGCTCCGTCCAAATAATTTCAATATACTGTACGTTAACCTGCCATAATTTCTAAAGATTTTCTCCACCTTTCGTTTGACCTCCGGCTGCATGTATGTGCGTTGAGCTGGTGGTGATGAGCATTGAGCTGCACAGATGCGAAATATTTGGAAATGCAGTTCGTCACTACATTGTTTAAACGCTAACATCGCGTCCACCTTCGAAGTAGCTTCAACGGTAATTTTTTCGCTATTAAACGACGTGTATAAGAAGCAGACACGAACCAAGAGATTTAGTCACTATGAAACACCACAAACGTAGCAAAAACACAAAATCGTATGTGAAAGCTGGATAAGTCAGGCAGTTTGCGCCAGTAGGGGTGGGGGGGGGGGGAGGGGGAGGTGTGGTCGGGAATGAAATACACATCGCAAGTGGTGTGCGGAGGCATCATCTGTAGAGGCACGCCACTATATATGGCCCATATTAAACCTCTACTTCAGCCGTGGCACGATGGCCGCCACTACTCCGCGTGAAACACGGGGATGGAATTCATGCCGGCGGAAACAGCTGGATCGAAAACACATGCGGCCCGTTCCAAAGCGAAATAAAGCTGCGCACTTTCCGGCTTGCAGTCGTGGACGTAAAACTTTTGTCGCCATTTTCAACACAGAACGGAAACGCGAAACAAAGCTCTCCCTGAACGCCACGTCGCACAGTGCAACAAAGCGACGTTGACTCGCAACATATCCCGATAACTTAAAGGGAAAAAAAAGAACAGAATAAGACAGCGCACGCAATGCGTTATTTAGGGACCGAATTTAGGAACTTCTCTTTCGTAAGGGCGTTTGCCCATTGGTCAGCCGGCTTCGCTAATGATATGTCCCGCATCGTGATTGGCTCAAATATTCGTTGACAACACTTTTTATACAGCTTGTGCATGCATGCGGCCACGTTGTCGCTGCAAACATAATAATCTCTTCTGCTCACATAACTTTCTGTCTCCTCCTTGCGCGCTTGCTGTTGAGTGGCTAAACATGGGTGAGACTTTTGCACTGCAGTGGGCGTAGTCAGGCTGATGCTGCTGATGATGATGATGTTTCTGTGAACACGGGTCCAGATCTATTCAGAATTCCTGTGTCCTGTTCGGCAACAACGGTAGGGCTCCGATTAATGTTTCTCTATTTCTGGGGTCTTACGTACTAAAAACCACGATATGATTATGAGCCATGCCGTAGAGTAAGACTTCGGAAATTTCGACCACCTGGGGCTCTTTAACGTGCACCTAAATCTACGTACACGGGCCTCTAGCATTTCGCCTCCATCGAAATGCGACCGCCGCGGCCGGGATCGAACTTGCGTCTTTCGTGTCAGCAGCCGAGCACCTATACCACAGCGCAACCGAGGCGGTTACCCTGTGTTTGAGCTGACCAAGCGACAACCGAGCTTTAGTACCCACATCAGCAGTGGCAAACGTTACGTTTCAATGACTTCTGAGTTTGCATCGGAACACTTCAGAGATAATCCCCAGACTTTCGATGCGTATTCCTTCTCGATTTTACACGACCAAAAGAAGATTACGAACGGAGAGAAATATATCGGAGCGGTTTTACTCGTTCTAACATTTGGATATGACATTTTCTCGACGGGCGTGTCATTTACACAGACGACTGCTTTATTCTGCTCACGTTGACTCTAATGGAAGATTTCAATTCCCACAGGCAAGGAGGGTGAGTATAGCCATATGGTCTTAGTGCAGTCCTCATTCGTACTTTCACATTCGGGCTTACAACTGCGACATATTCTGGGCCCATGGCAAAGCACCACCTGTGTGTTACGCGCCACGAAAGCACTGTTGCCTTTCTTGCGGGCCACAAGCCTAAGCGAAACTTTCTAAACAGTATAAATAATCTGTGTGTGTGTGTGTGTGTGTGTGTGTGTGTGTGTGTGTGTGTGTGTGTGTGTGTGTGTGTGTGTGTGTGTGTGTGTGTGTGTGTGTGTGTGTGTGTGTGTCCGCGCGCGCATGTGTTTATCAGTGTATATATCAAGCATCTCCCAGCACCTGAAGTAGCATGTCAGGCGAATAGCCAGGCTAACATCTCCAGATTTCATTAAAACATTTCTCTCTCTCATTCGCACCTCGAGAATGTACGTGTTTAATTGGCGTTTTGAATGAGTGTTCTTTCAGAATGCTGATTCATTGATATGTCATTGCATACAATTAATTGTTATTAAATTAACAGAGATGTAATGTTAAACTGTCGCGGTTTAAGTCCCAAAACTACGACATGATTATTAGAGACGCCGTAGTAGAAGGCTCCGGAAATTTCTACCATCTGGTGTTCTTTAATGTGCACTTAAATCTAAGCACACGGGCCTCTAGCCTTTTGCCTCCATCGAAATGCGGCCGCCGTGGGCGCGATTTGATCCCGCGACCTTCGGGTGATCAGTCGAGCACCATAACCACTAGACCACCGCGGTGGGATAATTAACGATAAGACACGCCCTTGAATGCATATGCGTTTTGCAGGCACATGTTTACTCGCTACGAACACGCCCAAACCATGATATTTGAAAGCGAACGAAGCATGGTAGGCAGCTGCGGCTCGAACGCTCAAACGGAAATAACAACAATGGCGCATACATTGTAGCAACCTATAGGCCAATGACACTCGTAGAAGGCACGACAACGAACGAGGCAGGGTAATGCTGTCTTGAGCTCGCAGCATAGCTAGGGCGCACCTTGTAATCTCAAGTAGATGGATTAGAATCGAAGGATTGGCGGTGTTTACAACAGTATCAAAGCCACACTTGGTCGATTCACTTGCCTGAGTATTTATTATTCTGCCCTCGACGAACGTTCCCGTGCTTAAATAACGCCGAAACATCGTCGGCGCTGAGTAATGAAAGGATGTTAACAGTAGTAGAAACACAGAAAAAAAGAACGCTGCATAGTGCTGAAAACGTTGTTAGCTGAAAATTGTAATGTGAGGGATAAGATTTAGAGGTGTTTGTTTTAGCGCAGAAACCTGTAAATACCAAACTTTGCACCGTGTACACGTTGTATGAAAATCAGGAAAAACCCTTAGTGCTGTCTGTTGAACTTATTTTGGTACATTATTAATGTATTATTGTGTATTATTGTATTTTGTATTACTGTGTCCTTTCTTTCGTTATGATACATTATAAGTCATCAATATTGATGTGACCCTTTCCCATGTAATAGCCTCCTAGTGAGAGCCTTTGGGCATATTTCGAATAATTATTACTCGATTTCTTCGCATAGTTTGCCATGTCGTGAAGGACAACATAATAAATCCAGGTTTCATGAAACTATGGCGAACACTACGTAACGCTCGAGAGTAAAACAATTATAATATACTCAATGACTGCCAGCCTTCAGTCAACGAAATTTCGGACGATTATTTTTGTAGCCGCTTTTACATGAATGCGGCATATTGGTACATCACATTTCCCGCACGCTGCATATACGTCTGCAGTGCGCTAGGAGCGAAATTCGCTTTGACGTTGCTCTGCAGGAGGAACAGTAGCTATGACGTCGAGAGGGCGTTTACCCAACTATGTTACGTTCGATGAAGCGTAGCGGATTCGGCAGCTAGCTGGTATTCCATTCATTTTGTTGCGAAAGCGCGCGGCGAAAACCAAGAAAACAGCACAACAGGCAAGGATGAAACGTCCGCAGACATGGTCAACATTCATATGATATCGTATGTAAAATACGGGCTTTTAAAATAACGAAAAAGTCACACTCAAACCTCTTGCGAAGCGTACCCGGGAGCGCTGCTATTTTTAATCATCTTTCTTTGTTAGTAAAAAGAAAAAAAGCTCTACGAACAGAATGAAAAAGGAGGCCCCCGAAAATGACTGTTGTTTTTGTTCATGTGGCTAACTTAAAATGTATGTACAATGCTTGGCAAACCGGATCTGTGCAAATGTGCCCGTTACATCATTTGCTAGAAGGTTTTCATGTGGTTACATGTTCTAGTGAGTGAGTGTGCTTACTTAAACGAAACGTTTGCTTAGTACAAAAGGAGACATATTAAAGAGAGCAGAGGTATTGGTCAGCCTTTGAAAGGACCAGCTTAAAGAGAGCGGGCGTAAGACGCGATTGGAGGATCACTTAAATCCGTTCAGAGCAGGCATTACACACGCTTGAAGAATCACTTAAATCCGCTCAGAAGTTTCGTCGGTTATCTATGTAAAGGGGTTTGATGGGCACCGTTACAGCAATTATGCGGCTTGACGGCGGAAGCATCTCCAAAACGGTGCCAAACCCGTCGAAGTAAACAAGGCGTTGTCTAGGTTAGCTGGCCTACCACACGCTCGAGACAGGAAGCACAGGCAAGACACGCCGCCGGTCTCGAAAAGTAGGTCCCCATGCGACGTTCATCACACGATTCAAACTTGCGGTTTTACCTGTCTGGCTCATGTTGTGCGTATGCTTGAGCTCACGCGTCGCAGCGCAAACGAGTGCGTTACGCAAACCGGTGTTTGCGGACCATGCGACCTCCACAAACGGCTTCGGCAAGACACACCGGCGCGAGATTGGAATGAAGGGATCGCAGAACATTTTGAAATATCCGGAGGTGGCGCGCACAGCGCTCGCAAGGCGCGCATTCCAAACCGTTGCCAGAAAATCGCGGAAAAGCGGGGATTTCGCTCGCAGAGCTAGGGGCCTCTTTGTCCCCCCTGGCCGCGGTTCTTCGCCGGGAGGGCTCGCAAACGCCTCTGAAAGGTGAGGGAGGAGGAGGAGACAGACAGGAAGGTCCCGCTCCTTCCTGCCGCGAAAACCGAATTCTCTCGTGGCCACAATGGCTGTCCGCGTTTCCCCTGGCACAGTGCCTGGAACTTACCTAAAGACACTAGCGCAGCGAGGAAGACGATGACTTGAGCCATGGCACACCAAGTTCAGTTCCGTTCGTTTTCACGTCCCACAGTGCGAGCGAGGTTCGACGGCAGATTGTACGCGCGCTGAAGCACTGGCAGAAGCAGCAAAACGGCCGTTGATGCGGCTGTGCTCGTGCGCAAGTCGAGGGGTGGCGGCGCGTCGTCGTTGTGTTGGAAGCCGACTCACTGGCGAAGCCTGCTTTCCCTCTCTCTCACTCGCGTACAAGCTTGGGCGTTGGAGTTTCCTCCCTGCCTCTCTCGCACGAGGGAGAGGAAAGCGTACAGCTGAGGGTAGGAAAGTAAATACGCGAGAAACAAGATCGAACCGGTCACGTGACCCGCGTACCTGTGAGTCACGTGACGCGAGAGCGGCCGCAGCGGGTGGGGGAGAGCGGCCTTTTGCTGCGCCTCGACGCGTTGGGAGAGGGCAGGGAAGGTCTGTGCGCGCAGAACCGTCGATGACGAAGAAAAATATGGAGAGTGAGGCGGGGAAGGAGAGAAATACGCGAACCCTCGAGGATGGTCCGAGTAGCTACAGCGTAGTGCAGCCGGAAAGCAGCGAAGGAGAGCCGGCTGCGGAACCTTTTGAGCAGTCAGTTGCCACCTGTTCGGCACGGAGGAGAGACGAGTGGCGCCGTCTGGAAACGATGTCGTGAAAAACATCTGCTCACGCGCGAGGAGATGCAGGCGGGGTTACACGTTTGCGTACTCGAAGCGCTTCCGACGGGGTCTTTCGTGGGAAACGGGCAGTGAAAGTCTTGCCAGACTTCGTCGCCGTCCCTCTGCCGTGCTCGCTCGTGTCTTGACCGCCAACCGCCGCAGAAGACGAGGGTACTTCCGGCCTTGCCAAGGCGTGATTCGAGCCTCGAAAACAACGCTTGAAAAGCAAGCATGCGTTGAGTTACGCAAAGCGGACAGCTAGCGTCGAGAAGGTGGTGTCGGTACAGCGCTCTACAGAACCTTCTTCCTCCATCACTCTTCCGTTCTGGGGCACGTGCTTGCGTGGTTTTTGAGAATGTCAACCTGCAGGTTCCGGTAAAGCACGTCCTGGAACCTCCTCCCCCCGTTCCTGTGCCAACAGCTCTACGTACAGTTAACACGGCGTTTCCTTGAGGAGCGACATTGACAAATGAGATTTTTTCGTGTTACTTCAAGTTATTAGTTAATGTCGCCAGGACACCAAAGTGTTCACCGACCTCCGACTTGGGCATTTCCGTTAACCAGCGACTTTATGCATGTGCTGCACAGTGTAAAAATGTGGTGAAATTCGTAAAATAACGATGTAATTACCAATAATACTGCGGCTTTCAGTGTGTTCTTTTATTAAGTGTCAAAGTTCCATAAATGCGACTGATGCTCAATAATCATGCAGCTGTAACCACGCGTCTGTTACAGCAGGGCATAAGTGCCTAGCTACGCCACCCCCCCCCCCCCCCCAAGTTAGTTATTATACTACTGGAATCAACTTAGCGTAAGTAAAATGCAAATATCTGTCATAGCAATGATCTTTTGTCTGCCCGTCCCTCAATACGCGGCTACTTATTTTACCCCGAGGCATTCCCGTGCGACTCGCCCCACCCGGGAGGCATCTAAAAGCTATGCGTATGCTTCATGCTAACTTTGACTTGAACTCATGTAAGTGCGCGAGCGTGTGTGTACACTTCACAGACCAGCGATTTATGGCTTTTTAGAAGGACAAGGAAACACAGCTGAATTGCTGCCCTAGAAACCATCAGGCTTAGCCGAGAAGAGAGATACTTGGGCCTTTTGGCGCAACGTAGTTCAATAAATTGGAAATCCAGCGCACAGAGAAGGCAGAAGCAAAGAGACGATACACGCTTCGCGCTGACGAGCAACAGGGTGTCTTTACTGCCTTTTGTCTCGAGGTTTAACAAATTATCTCTATAGAGTTGGAAGCTATGAAAGCAACATGCTTGCGGGCCCACTTATTTATCAAGAAAGCTTGCCCTTAGCGCGTCTCATCGACAACAATAGATGGCACTCGCATCTTGTAAGAAAACATAATCTTTTCTTATTTCAGATGCAATGACAGTATGCTAATACACACGTCTCATTTTTCGTGAACGAGCAAGGCCTTATGTGTCTCTCGGTTATACTATAAATTTTTACTTGTCTTCACTGATTGGGCACATTGAGGAAGAATGCCTTGTGCCAAGACTGAACACAGCGTGTTCCCAATGGATGGAGGGTCGTTGACGCTGACTCTCTCACATGCGGACGTTTTGTTGCGCGTTAAGAAATCCGAGTGGTGAAATTTGACTGCGGCGTCATTACCGGCGCCATGCAACTTCGGAACGTCAAGCCTCATAAATCAGAAGGCAGGAGGAGGTTTCTCTAACATACACAAACAACAACAAAAAAAGGCCAGATATTGAACCACCCTCGCAATAAGTAAAAACAATTCTCGGACAGTGAGCCATGCGTAAAACTCGGTATAATTTTCTTGCGACATATCCACACATACATCAGTATATGTATGTACATCAGTGTCACTGAAATCTTACGTAGGCAGGCTGGCAAGTGCAAAACGGAAATAGCGTATTTCGCAACATTTCATTTTCGCCGCAAACGTCCTGTACAGTGTTAATTAGGCTGCATACTGGGAGTCTCAGTGAAATGCTCATCGATCTCGACGACAAGCGAGGTGCACCCGGCAGTATGCCGATCATAATGACGAACGCACACATTCAGCCACCGAAATGGCCCGTCATGAGTCACAGCGCCACCGTGTCGCCGTCAACCGAACCTCGCGGCGCCAGGCACGGGTCCATTCGTTAGTGTGCACTCGAGCTCCGGACGACACCGACGGGCGTTCACTGTATATGTTCGTGTGTGTGTCTTGCACAGACAAGTCGATGTCGCCAGCCGTGACTCACGCCCTTCGATCAATACAGAACGGCAGGTGACTACTGCAGTTTGGGAAATAAAGGACAAGAAACACGAGGCAAAATGTACTGCGTGATCGCGTGGTCAGTAAGGGGCAGGTAGCTTGTTTACTTCCATTTATGTCTCTCCTTCTCTCACTCCCATTCTCAGTGCGACCATGCACGCACACCTGCTTTCGGCTGTCGCACTGCTGGCCTACAAACACTCATGCTCCCACGCGTTGCGCGGAGCGCAGCCTTTTTTTTTTTACGTTTGCATTTAATTTGTTCTTTATTTCCCTGGTGAGCTCAGCAAACCGGATTGTTTACGGCCACCATGAAAGGACGAACCGGTGTCGGCACTCAAATCATCTACATTTGGTAGAGAGAGAAAGTAATAATAAGTGCACATACACGATATAGGCACGTTGTATGGCGGTCACATGCGAGCGGGGCCAATTCATACTTATTTATATGTAGTGACCGTTGCGGGGACCATCCTGCGCCTAGTATTATTTTTTTCTTTTTCTCTCTCTCTTTACCCGTGCCATGTAGCGAAGACCAGGGTACGCATGAGGCACAGGAGTATAGTAGCTGAATCAATAATTCCATCGCCACCGTCTCTGCCACTGACTGCGGGAAATAGCGTCAGGGATGACTGACCACGCCGCGTCACCTCCTCACGCTAGACCGGTATAAGGGCTCTGACGACAAACATGAGGCGAGGAAAACATAAAAGAACCCGCAAAGAAGCAGGATCATGCTCTTCTCCGGAGTGCGTATCCGTTCACGCGAGACGTTCGAACACTCGGCGGCTTGTGCTCTGCATCAGCAAGAAGGTTTCAGAAATAGCGGATCCAAAATTAGCGGTAGCGCGTACACACAAACACGAATTCCAGTTGTACGTGAACGACGCCGACGGTATACCACTTCTTGGACACGCTGAAAACGCATATATATATATATATATATATATATATATATATATATATATATATATATATATATATATATATATATATATATATTTTTTTTTTTTTTCAGTCAAAGCAGTGTTTGTGTCAGCGCTCACTGCACAGCGGCGATTCGTGAGCTATCTCGACCGAGTTGGTCGCAAATGTTCCAGCAGATTACAACTTGGTAGCGAAGGGAGGTGTCACAAATAGTGTCGAAAAGCGACTGCTATGGCTCGTTGCTCGATCATGAATTCGCGCCGTCTGCAAAACCGACCACCGAGCATCTTATCCAATTGCAGTGACTTTTCGACCTAAAACAACCATTTTCGACCCGTCCATTTGCGATATCAGTGTGGTAAAGAACACACACGACAAACCTGGTCGCCTGACGCCTGAGAATTGCCCTGCTGTGAATGGGCCTTAAACTTCCTGTGGACTTACAGCGAGAGCATGGAGGAAGCACACTGTCATAATTGTTCGAGATTGCGTCACACGGCCGTACCGGCCGCAGGCGGGACGAATCGCCATTAGTAACCTGCCTTCCCCCTCCACGGGAAGCCAATGGTTTAGATAGATAGATAGATAGATAGATAGATAGATAGATAGATAGATAGATAGATAGATAGATAGATAGATAGATAGATAGATAGATAGATAGATAGATAGATAGATAGATAGATAGATAGATAGATAGATAGATAGATAGATAGATAGATAGATAGATAGATAGATAGATAGATAGATAGATAGATAGATAGATAGATAGATAGATAGATAGATAGATAGATAGATAGATAGATAGATAGATAGATAGATAGATAGATAGATAGTGAGGTTAACCTGGTACCAGCTACCACTTTGCTGCCCTGCACAGGGGCAGCAAATCTCACTCACGCTGCTACTGATACCCACGCAGCTATTGAACATAGAAGCAACTGGTTGCAGCGCGAACTCGACACAAGGACAAAAGAAGGCACGAAGAAGACAGACGCGCAGCGCTAACGCCAACACTTTTTCCAGCAACAAGCGCACTTTGCGACTCTGTGAAGCTAGAAAAAACTTCCGGAATATTCAGGACAAGTACAAGTCTGCCTAGTGAGAACGCTCTGAAGGGCGGACAGGCGACCGCTGTTTGTAAGACCCGATTGATTCGGATGGCTCATTATTGTCAACGTCATGAAGATCATCATGTGCCAAAATGGGTGCCAGTGGCAAGTCTTCCCTCAACGCTCGGAGTATGGCATATATATCACATGAAGCTGTACTTCCTGAACTGTGAATATGTTTCGTTGCGAATGATAAAATCTTCTTCTTCTTCAGTTTTTTTTTATGACATTGTACTGTGCCAGAATCCTCCAAATAAGACGCAGATGTGCATGGGCGTCCGCAAGGGGGGGGGGGGGGGCAAGGGGGGGCATCTGCCCCCCCCCCCCCCTGGAATTCGGTATATATATAGGGTCATTCCACGCCAACTGTCCCAGTCTGGGCGCTCGACAAAAATCGATTTCTCTGAAAAAATCTGAGAAAATTAGACACACATAGACATTACTTCTACAGTATTTTCCCAAAATATTTTGAGCGGCAAAAATTTTTCGGGCACGTGAGCGCCATATGAACTTCTAGATATGGTGGAAAACCAGGTACGAAAGGAAAATTCGCGATAAATAGACCATTTCACGCATTCATCTGAAACTTGCTTTTTTGTGTTTTCAGAGCATCGCGCTTTTATTATAGGACAGTTGCTTAGAGTAGCTTTATATTTTTCACTCCTTGGCGCGTAGGTAAATTTGAGTAAGTTGCTGCTTTTTCGGGAATTTTTTTACAAAATAAGATTGTAGACCAAATATATCAATTATTTTTATAGACCTCTCCATAAAACGTACTATCTCTTAAAGCTTTTGTTTTGCCTGTGTGCGGCGCACAGGTTCTAAAATAAAATCCTGAATTTGGAAAAAACGCTACATTGGCCTATGTTCAGACGTCTGTATCACCCTAAGGTGGTCCAAGAAAAAATAAGCAGAAAAGCGCATACGATTGAGATTCATAACATCTTCGTCCACAAAAAGTTTAATCGAAGTAGTTTTTGTTATAGTCAAGAAAAAATTTTTTGAAGTTTAGTCCCGTCATATATTATTTTGCTATGGGGGCAGTACAAACCGACTGAATTTACTGCATAGAAAAAAAGAGGTAGTGTCCTCGTAGCACGTGGTTTTCAGCTCCTTTTGTTAGTACTTTATAATGTATGTTACATATCAAGGAGATGATAAACTGAGGTAAAAATATAACAATACCATTGGCTTAGATGCCGAAATTCCCCAATAATGAATCGCGTTACTTATTGCATGCGGCTCCCTTCCTCGGGGGATGAGATAAAACTGACGTCGAAGTTCGACTTCGATCTTGCTTCCTGCCGCGTTCCTCTCGCCTTCAAGCATATTTCAGAGAGTGGGGGAGACAGATTACGAGAAAAAGAAAAAAGGAAAAAAGAGAAAGGAGAGAGAGAAGAACACCGACGAAGTCAGAAAACAAGACGAGGAAACGAAAAAAAAAAAAAAAAAGGAAACGTTAACTGTGTATGGCATGAAGTCGTTGAAGGTGTTTGTCGGTTCGCGTCGGGCGCAGGGCCACCCAAAATTGTTGTCGCGGAGGGCAGAATGAGGCACATGAGGGAAGAGTGTCCCCTTAATGGGTCGGCGTACCGCCTTTCATCTCCGCCCGCTCCTTGTGAATAGGCTCCAAGTGGTAGAGGAGCGTAAGCACTTTACATTGTACAAGTATTGAAAAACGTGAACGAAAAATAAACAAAAAAGGAAAGAAAAGCAAGAAAAGCAAGCAAGTAAACGACACTGCGCACGTACGAGCCAGTCAAGAAACAGGCATGGTCCCAATTATGATTCCGTGTTGCCAAATTCATTTTGGCTTATCTCTCGGAGGCAGGAGAGTCTTCCAGGTTCCTCATTGATGCCGGCTGTTAATGTTCTAAATTTAAAGATAAAATATGTCTCACGTTGTTCGCGTGCGCGCGTGTTTTGGAAACCGGACTGTAAGATAGTTACGCTGATATTTTCAAAGCTGTGGTTTGGCAAGCGCAGATGTCTAGATAAGGGTAGCTTCGGCAGTGAAGTGGCGTGGTACCGGTGATTATTAAACCGCAGCCGAAATGGCGTGTCCGTTTGGCCGATGTATTCTTGCCCGCAGACGTTACAATGTAACATGTATATCACATTGCTGGAGTCACAATTTAGGTTTTGGGTGATGTTGAATTTGAAATCTGAGAAGTTTGCTTCTGATTCACGCGTTGTGACCATGTGTGGGCATACCTATATATATAGGGATAATTTATTCGGTCTCGCATATCTTTATGGAACAACTTTCAGGATTGCGAACCAATTTTGCACATTACAGACTACGACAAATCTGGACGTGAAGTCATGGCAGTGAGACTGCCTGGGATGGCTATTGACGATAGCGAATAATTCTGAGGTACAAGTCTCATGTTTTCTTTTCCTGAACTAAGAGATTTACGCAGAATGACACAAGAACTTCAGTTCTCACAAAATTGACGGGTACATTGAGCAAGAAATCATTACCGCTACACTTCGTTAAAAGACTGTAGCAATATCCCATGGCGTCGCACCTCTCACCACCCAAGCTCCCAAACAATGCTTTTATATCGGTCACTCAGAAAGCTTGTGGGCTTGTACAAGTTTCATGCTGTGTTTTGTTGTGGAGCTCAAGTATTGCCCTTGTTGTTGGTCCTTATAAGGCGTCGATTATACCTCCACAACAGCGGGCCTTCATGCTCATGCAAATGAAATCGCCTTACCATTTTCGGGAGTCATGTATTTATGTTGCCTACATGTTTAGTTAATGTTACGGCAATGTCATACGCATCGCTAACATTTCAAAATAAAATACTACTGCATGTGGATTTTAGTTTTTTAGGAATGTGTCCAAACCCTGATAAAAGAATCGTGAAGTACAGCGTGTATGAAGGCGACATGATGAGTACTCGTAGGAAGTGACGACACTGACGACGGAGGATATATTTATGTAATCAGAAGCAGAAATTAATTTACAAGAAAGGACAAACTTTGCAGTACCTACTGTACTCATTGTTCATTCGGTTAGAGCGTAAGTATAGCCGTGGTACAGGGTTTGCATGGAGCTTCAGCTCAGACTGTACTGGCTATCGAGATTTCGCTCGCGTTAAAAAAAAAAAATTGGTTAACAAGCCAGTGGCGACGGTTATTCAAAAATGCCATCAGAAGATCAGCCAATCAAATATCATTAAAGGTGACCACCACCTTAAAACTTAGGCCCAGTTTAAAGGCCAACTCCGGCGATTTTTCGGCCATGTCAAAGTAATGGTGCTTTTATATTCCTGAGACGCTCCTGTCACGGGTCCGATAGCAGAAACACTCGGCAAATTGGAGAATAATTTTAAATAAGCAAAAAAGCGCAACACCGAAACCGAAACCCAACCGAGCATGCTGTCTTCGCGTGACGTATAAGTGGTTACAAAACCGGAAATCATGCAAGGCATGCTGGTCCCGCCAGCGCGTAGTATGAAAGCTGCGAAAGCGGCGAAGAGCAGACGCTCATTTGAAAGGTGACTCCGTCGGAAATCTTGTGTGTGACTGACCGTGTCACGTGCACAGGCTGAGCTGTCGGAAAATGACAGCTGCGATTCCGACGCATTTGGAGGCCAACTGTAATGGCCATTCCTCTTCGATGAAGTGGAATTCACCTGTTTAGCTCTTTGCTTGCCTGGTTGCACATTCCACCGCCAGATGGCACCACCTGTCCAGGGAGCTCAAGTTTGTGGGGCCGTGATCGGGTAAAATACTATCGCTGAGAAGTTCGCGGACTAACTAAAGCTTCTTAATATTGCTATGGGAAGAGTGCATAAGTTTGGCAATAGCGGCGTTCAACATCTCGTTGGTACGGCCGAGGGAATGTAATATAAGCAAGTATGAGCCACCTTTCATCATTAGGTTACGTTGTTTCGCACGATGCGATATAAGCCCGGTCACGGTGCACCCTGTGTATGCTACGGGAAGTGTTTCCGTGGTGTTCACGCATGTGCATTCTTTAGCCGGTACGGTATTACCGTACTTTCCGTGCGGTAAACCGGCATTGCTAGCTAAAACACTAATATAGAGACGCAGGGTAATCGTTAGGTGCAAGTGTTTCGTGACTGCCAACGGGGAATCGTGTGCAGCCCACAACGCGACACCACTTGCCACCCATCGCACGCATTACCACAAGGAACTGAAATTCACACGCCCAGCCAACGAAGCGCTCGCCAAACACTCGCGATTGTTGCCTTGCGGATAGCAGACGCTCTAGGGGCCCCTCGGTTCCGTCACTTCCGCTTAACAAAAATGACGTCACGCACCCAATGTTGCCAATAATTTTGGGAAGCGAGATGGGGAGAGTCGGGGCAATCAATAAAATTCATTTGCAATGAATCTGCGTATGTCTCCAGCTTGTAATTTGGCATATATAACGGGAACGTGAAAAGGAACGTACCCAGCGAATTTTATTCAGATCCATGGACCTCGAAAAATCGCCGGAGTTGGCCTTTAAGGCCCGACCTATAACACAGAGCAAAGCAAAATCAATAGCTTTATTCGTCCCCCTTGAAAGCACACTGATCAAGCCTTCTTCCTATGGGAGTCTTCTTTGGCCCCCGACACACATCCGTGCAGACGTGCCCATCCGCGTGATGATTACAGCCTAATGGCAACGCGCCTATGCTTGAGCACTTAAACTGTGACTGATGGTTGTCAACGACGAAAAGAAAAGAGCCGCCGTACGCATGGGCCGGCAACGCACCCTGCAAAACGGGTGAAAGCCGCCCCCGCTTTCACGCTTTCGGTAGCACCTCTGGACTGTCGCGTGTCGATAGGTTTTACGGGCACGTGTCGTTTTGCCGTCTTCGAAAGGTGTCATCGTTAAAAAGGGCTGAAGGGCGATCTGTTCTAATCATTTCGACACGTTCAGGCGCCGGGCGCCTCCAAGTCCGGTGGTAGCAGTGCCGGCACACATGTGTTCCGACCTTTCTTCAGGGAATGTTTCTGTTGTTCGCCTCTGTAGAGAGATAGCGGCACGAAAAGAGACACCGTACAGGTCATTGTGTTTTCGCCTTCGTTGCTCACTGTGTCCGGAATACGCTGGTACGCCCGAGCCGGCAACCCTTGTGAGCACGCATCTTGTTGAGTGCACCTCCAGTGTGGGGGACCTCAACAAGGTAGCAAATTCGGCGAGTCGGAATATATGATGGCCAGCCCTGCGTCTTGTTTGCGCTATCCATTACGGGGAACCTCGCCAGAGCGGCGACAGCGCGTAAACGATTCCAGCCATCTTCCCACTTTGTGGTGCGCGCAATTCCCTGTCTACAAGGGGAGCCGACACGGCCACATGGTTCCGTTTTTTGGACAGTAAGCCTCTGCACGCGTGCGCCTCTTTTTGTGTGGTTCAGTGTTTTTAAGTGCATGGCTGTACGGAGCTCAAACAACCAGGACACTGGACGAGAGAGAAGAGAACGGCAAGCAGTGCATGGCCCGGTTGCTCGACTGTGCGGGTGCGCGAGCGAGATTGAGCTAGACGAATGAATTTGTGAGCGTGTGTATTAGCCTGTAAATAAGATTTCCTTGTAGATATAATCCCTTCGTGTTTTTAACGTGAGCATTTGAATAATTATCCTTCCAGTCAGTGTGCGTATATTTTCTAGTGGTATCAACCACCAGGAACTCTGGCAGCTTTGCCTCGTCCGGTTCCCAATGGACCATTTGCAAAAATCTGCAAGGCGGCTTTACTGCAAGGTTGTTTCCAACGAAAAACTCTCCGTCGCAGACTGGTTTTCTCGCTCATTGTACTTTTACCGCTCCTAATTCCAGTGAAGGCACGCCAACTATTACTCTTTCCCCAACTATTACTGTGGGGCCGCCTCGTACGAACCCTCAGCCTTCGCTAGGTGTACAAGGCAGCCGTCGTTCGCAAGAAAAAAAAAGGGGGGGGGGAGGGGGTAGAGAAGCAAAAACAGAATGAGCGAGAAAAGCAGTCGGGGATTGAGAAAGGTTGGAAAGGTTTCCTGCAAGGTTGGAAAACAACCTTGCAGGAAAGCCGCCTTGAAGATTTGTCACTTAGCTGTCCGGCGGACGATTCTAGTGTGGCGTGTGACGAATGTGCAGAAGTTGACCAGCCTAGTTATGCTGACTTTCACCAACGGACAGTGCCTGAGGTCGTCGCCACCATGGAAGAGGTTCCACCATCAGTGAGCTACCACGACACAGTAAGCCACGATGATACTTCTCCTTGCTTGGGATTAAGTAACAGTGACATCAAGCAAGCAACTAACATTTCTCAAGAATATGATTTGGGAGAGTTTCTAGACAAAGCTAAACTCGCGGGCATCCCAGACAATTTGAAGTTACGCCTTCTGACTAATCCATGGTCGCCAAATGCTACATATGACTTTAAGAAAGATGTAACACCTGGAAAGAGGACTTTTCGTTACCAATGGCTCGCAGATTACGCCCCTTGGCTTGCGTACTCAGCGACACTGAAAGGCGCCCCTTTGTCGTTTCTGCGTCACCTTTCCTCCAAATGTTCATCGGGGTACTCAAGGTAGCTTTATCGAGCGCACTTTCAGTAACTACAAAAAAATGCACGAGGCATGCAGGGATCATGGGAAATTCCAATGGCACCAGGAAGCAATGGCCGCCTCACAGAACTTTATGGGTGTGATGTCAGGCAAGAAATTGCCCGTTGTACAGCAGCTAAACAAAGCCCTGCACGAGCAAGTTGAAAGGAACTGCCAGAAACTATTTCCGATCATTTCCACCATTATATTTTGTGCAACGCATGACTTGTCAGTACGCGGGAAGCAGTCTGACAGTGGAGTTTTCAATGATCTCCTTGACTTTCGGGTAGAAGCAGGAGATACTCGGCTTCAAGAACACTTTGCATCTTCTCCTGGTAATGCAAAGTACACTTCAGTCCGAGTCCAGAACGAGATTATCACAATCTGTGGCGACATCCTGAGGGAGGAAATAGTGGCTGAAGTTAACACAGCGTTTGCTTTTTCCGTTCTTGCGGACGAAACTGTAGATATTGCAGGAACAGAGCAGATGTCTGTAGGCATTCGCTTCGTTGACAAGAGCGGAACGGATGCCTGCGTTCGAGAGTATTTTATAGGATTTGTAGAGTTGAATCAACTGAACTCAGCTTGCATCGCCGCCGCAATCTTGAAGTTTTTAAAGGATGCTGGGCTGATTCTTTCGAACCTCGTTGGACAGGGGTATGATGGATGCTCCACAATGGCTGGAAGAGAAGCTGGAGTTAACAGAATAATACAGAAAGAGCTTCCAAAGGCACTATTTTTCCACTGCGCAAGCCACAAACTGAATCTCGTGATCAACGATTTGAACGAAGTCTCTGAAATTCGCAACACAATAGGGATCATCAAGCAAACCATAAACTTCTTCCGTGAGAGCGTACTTCGAAGGAAATTGGTGACCAACATTCCGATGCTGTGTGAAACAAGGTGGTCTGCAAAATACAAGTCCATTAGGATCTTCTCTCAACATTACGTGGCCATAGTTGAATCCCTCGAGGAGCTCGCATCAATGGAATCAACCTCGAATGCTGCAACTAGGCAACGAGCTCACATCCTCTATACTGTGCAACGACAAGCTCATCTTTCATTGTCTGCTTGCACATCGTAGCGAAGTACAGCGCACGACTAGAACCTGTTACGAACGTTCTGCAGAGTGTAACCATGGACTTTCATTCTGTACTCGACCACATCACTGAGCTGCAGAATATATTTCGCGACCACCGGACTAACGCTGAAGAGCAGTTCTCTGACATCATGAGAACAGCAAGTGAGGCAGCCAATCGCTTAAACATAGTGATATCTGTGCCAAGGCAAGGCTCTCGTCAGACCCACCGAGACAACTATGGGATACAGTCGCCGGAGGAATATTACCGCGTGGCAATATATGTGCCCTACTTAGATTCTCTCACTGCTTCTTTGGCTCGCCGCTTTTCTAACACTAATGAGAAGAGCTTCAAGCTGCTCCAGCTTCATCCAACAAAAATGAAGTCTTTGAGCCTTGTTGAGTTTGCTGTCCTCTCTGATGAACTCCAAGAATTTTATAGCATCGAGAACTTCAAGGAAGAGAGAATATCTTGGTACGAGATGTGACACAACAAAACTAGGGACACCTCAGAATTAACTTATTCTGAACTCTTGCTTCAGGCCAAGACATTCTTCCCCGCTGTCGCAAAAGCCATTGAGGTAGCTCTGGCATTGCGAGTTACCACCTGCACCGTCGAACGCTCCTTCAGTACAATGAGGAGAGTCAAAACATGGCTACGCTCAACAATGACAAATGACAGGTTGGACGGCCTTTGTATGATGAGTGTGCACCGAGAGCGTGTTATGAAACACAAAGATGATTTTATCACGCGTGTCATCACGCAATTTGCCCCAAAAAATCCCAGACGGTTGCCGCTACTATTCAAAGAAAACTGACGGACTACAGTTATATGTTGGTGACTATGTTGTACTGTGCGCTGGGGGTGATCAGTTCGCGCGAGTTGAAATCCCGCATGCAGCGAGACTGAACATGTACTCTTCTTACCCGAGTGGTGCTAAAGAAGAACTTATTCTTGGGCGAGTTGGTGCCTGAGTTTGCTAAACGTGTTAACTTTGGCGCAAAGCTAAAACTTGAAAAAAAGCGTCTTCACAGCAGCGTGAGCGGTGCTTACTGGACGGTGTTGACAGTGTCCAGAGATGTGCGCCCAAAACAGGAACTGGACGCCAGGTGCACGCGTTGAATCGTGTAATGTCTTTTTTCAGAGACAATGACTTATGCATAATGCAATCGGACAGAGAAGATGGTTTTGTGATATTGTCTCACGTGCCTTTAATGAAAAAGCCTTGCAGGCTGTTGATAAGAATTTGAAGTGTGTGAAAGTGAGCTTGACAAAAGTCGAGAAGAACGTAGGCAAACTGTGTGAAGAAGTTGGGGGTAAGCGTTTGTCTAAGCAGATTTCTATGTCCAAAGCAGATAGCTTGCTAGCATTTTTAGCGCTAAAACTCACAAGGTTGATATACCGTTCCGAACGATTATCAGTGAGCGGGGAACATACGTGTATGGTATTGAATGTTTTCGTTGCAAAGGCAATACAGAATATCTCTTTTCAGTAGATGTGAATGATCTTTTTTATGCTGTTCCACCCTGAGCTCTTTTCTGCAGCTAAGCAGTGCATTGAAGAAAGTGGCGAGGCTGATTTTGTAGCTAGGGCAGAAATGTCGGTCTCTATTTTGATGTCTGTGTTTGAAATTTATCTCAACAGCACCTTATTTTCTTTTAACGGTGGCATTTATCTACAAAAGAAAGGCATTTGTATCGGGTCCAGTGTAGCACCAATTTCAGTACATCTTTTTATCTCGTATTGACCAGGCACTACAATGTGTTTATACTTTATTTCATCCATTTTCTATTTTTAGGTGTGTTGACGATTTTTTTATTCTTTAATATAAGATATGCCATGTGCCTTACCATGAAATGGTATATTTCATTTTAGGTGCCTTTAAGACGAATCCTAAGGAACTAACTTTCACTCATCAGCTTCAGACCGACCATTGTTTGCACTTTTTAGATATTTGTCCGGCTGTGAAAAACGAGCATGTTTCTTGCGCTTACTTGCCTCGCAGCACAAAAGCGCTATTGTCTTATGATTGTTAAATGTGCATCGCTTTGTATTGCCTTCAATGTGCGTTGCGCAGGTCGTGTTCACCCATGATGTACTAGCCTTCGCATTCAGATTGGCAAAGTCGAAAAGGCTGGCTTCCTTCGTATGGTTTTGGTTGACGTCACCGAGTCTTTGCTACAGAAAGCGAAAATCAGTACTCTGGAGGAGCACTTGAGAGAACGGGAGCGTGCAAAACCACAAGTGCTGCCGTGCGTGCACAAAGCGAGCCATAACCTGATGAAGGTGGCCACTAGGCGTGGAATTCCTGTTGTGTCTTCCGCTCCAAATGAACTGGCACAGCTGTGCCAGCGAACCTCTAGTGATAAGCAGAAAGGGTGCCAAAAGAGGCACATGAAACCCTTCAGGCGGCGTGCCGAAGGCGTTGTCTACCAAATTCCTGTGAGCTGTGGCAATGGCAAGTCCTATAGGACAAACGGGACGTAATGACCACCTGAGGGAGCACGCCAATAGTATTGGCAAAAGTGATGGTGCGCATCTTCCGGTGCATGTTAAGGCATGCTCATGTACTACGTCACGTTTCGAGCAAGCTAAGATTGTTGGCAAGAGCAGAGACCAAACGGTGAGATAACCATTAGAAGCGTTTCATATTTCAGGGAATGGGTCCGCCTGTGTCAGTGGCACATGATTCGTATCGTATCAATCTGAGAGATCCTTTTTTAATGGACAGCTTACGTATTGACATGCTGACGTCACAGTTTCACGCCCCTGCGCATGCGTATCAGTTTTCTTGATTTCCAATCTTTGCCGTCAATAAACAGTTCGTAGTTTGGTGCTCCCCTGACTCTTTCCTCTGTGTTTTTTCATGTTTCTAGCTTTGCGCCAAAATTAACACGTTGAGAGCGGTACTATGTTTTCGCATTTTGCTTATTACGTTTAGTTATTTCTTTATTAACAAAATCCAAGTATTTTTCAATCTAATGATTCCTTGTTTTGATTTTGTTTTCGCATGTGCGTAAGTCATACCATAAATAGTGCTTTTTTAGTGCTAACTTACCATACCCCCCCCCCCCCGCCCCAACCCAGCAGTTGCCCCCTCCCCCTGAAAAAAGGTCTGCGGACGCCCATGCAGATGTGTGCATTTCGTGATCAACCGTAGTGCACGCTTCCCGCGTGTTGTGAATGGTTAGAGGGCTGCGCTAGTAAAGCATGCACTCGTAAGATACGCTCGTAAAACACCCACATATCACAAAACGTCCCTGTGGAGCGACGGCGAGTCAGGCGACTCGAAATGTTCCCAACGAGTTGATTCTTTCGCCGGCATATTACGCGAAGATCCGCGTCCATTCTCCTTTTCAATGTGCAAGCAGCCATGCCGAGGTGGTACGTAGTTTTGATTTCTACGTTTCCGGTCGTGGTCCTGCAATCAATTGTTCGCGCGCACGAACCCGTGACCCAGATGCCGGTCTGCTGAATGCGGCTCAGTGTACTTCCTCCCAGCCGTTCGGATGGGCTGATGACCGCAGCCTAGCGAATGTTTACTAGCAGGCGTTCATGTATCGTGTAAGAAGGACTTACGCCGTTTGGGGTTCACCTTGCCACACAGCGGTAATGGTCAATTATTGTCCCTGCACTTTTCGAAATTTCATTCATTAGCGCCGAGTACTTCCTTGCAGGGTGTCGGAACGAAATGTTTTTCGTTTCGGTTTTAGTTTCGTTCCACCGCAAAAAGTTCCGTTCCGTTTCTGTTCCGGAACGAAAAAAAAAAAAATGTTCCGTAACGGTTCGTAACGTTTTTTTTTTTTTTTCGCAAAAATTTGAAGTTAAGGCAATCATGAAGAACATTGGATTTGTGATGTAGTGACTTGCCCTCCGCTTTGGAAAGTGGGACAAGGGTAAAACACGTTCTTCAGAGGAGCGGAAGCAACTCTGCCACAAATACCCACCAACTTGCACAAAGCAGTATTAATTTCAAAGTCATAGTATTTATTTTCTCAAAAGACAAATACGATTTTTTTAGTGAGCTTAATGCTTTGTGTCAATGAAGTGAGCACGATCTCAGAAGCAGCACGCCACTGAGTGTACTCTCTGACGTCCGAGACCGCTGTTCTGATAAAAGGCGACTCGCACAGTTCTGATAAAAGGCGACTGCACAGTCACAGCGAAAGCTGGAAGAGCGGACTTTGTAGAGCCCGTTGTAGATTCTCTCGGGGCAACTAAAACAAGTACACATGCAAGGTACCCACTATGCCATAAATCATCGTAATTTTTCTCAAGTATCGTAGTTCCTACTATGCAATTTTTCGTCATTTTTTTGGAGAAACGTGGTACCCTCTACACATCTGTATAAGTCAGTGACTTTGTGCTGTAGTTGATGACGATGAGGAATTATGGCTGAGCACTTTGCAGGGGGTGGGAACTTGCAGTGTTGCGGAATGGGAGCCTTCGTACCATTCCAGTTCCATTCCAGGGAATTAGGACTTGCCGTATTTCCATTCCTTTCAATTCCTCGGAATGAAAAAAACTTAGCCCATTCCCACTCCGGGAATGGCCGGGCAGTTCAATTCCATTCCTGTAATTCCTCAAAGTAGGAAAGGCATCTTGATAGTTTTATCGAGTCAAGAATGAACGCCCCATAAAGCTGATGTCATCAGATGCATTAAGAACTGCAGAAGTACGCAAAACACGTTACCAAGGTCGAGGGATTGTAGCGTGGTGACATCTCGTGCAGCACAACCACCGTACTAATTCCCATAAGGACAGTTCTTCCGCTACCTATAGTATTTGCATGGTCAGCGTGTTTTAACGAATGGTGTTGTTTTATTAATGTTTAAGCTTAAATGTGCCAATGCTAAAATGACGACATAGCGTATTTTTATGCTGAAAAAAGCAGTATTCAAGAAGACTAAGCCGTTTTACCACGCGTCTGGAGCGGTCGTGAATATGGAGAAAGCTAAGATTTGGTTAATATGGCGAAAAAAAAAACCCTTTTGATTTGCTGGTATTAGTTGGAACAGTGCACCTCTCGGGCACCTTGTGCCTTCGCATCGAATACAGAACACTGGGCCGCACTGCTCGTCAGCACTCATGGTTGTCAAGCGCGCCTCGCAAGCATGGATGTGGTGAGGAGAGCTTTCTGTGTTCGCCTGTGCGCAGGTATGCAGTGTCTTCGTTGTCGCAAAGGTTATTTACGTGTGTCAGGTACTAAACTGCTCGTGAGATAAAGATCAGGCTGTGCATAGAGTATTCGCCACTTTCGTGTGGGGGTAGCAATGCGAACAAACGCGCAGGGGTAGTTCGTTTCTCCGTTCAGTACCTGCTGGGATAATGAATTTGTTTGTACACTAACTTATGCCTCTGTTTGTAGTAGGCGCGTTGCTTATAAATGTACCATGCTTGTAATCAGCCAAGCCATTTTAAAAATACTGCTTTATTGTTAAATTCGAGGCTCTCACTAATGTTTGAAGTTTGAAAAACAGCACGTAGACGAAAACGTGCTCTATTTTCGGAAAAAAGATGTAATTCCATTCCCATTCCATTGCGTGAAAAAAGGCGCATAATTACATTCTCATTCCATTCCTCCAAGCGTTGTCCCCATTCCATTCCGGGGTTGCGAAAATGTGGAATGATTTCGGAGTCATTTCACTTCTGGAGTGGCAACTCCGCAACACTGGTGGGAAGCATTAAACCACACACTTTGCGCTATTAGCATTGTGTGATGACTGGCTGTTATTTTACTCTTCTGCCACGCTATATTACATATGTTCACACGATTCCCCACCCGACATGACGCCTCGATAGAGTATTTTTGCGAAGGAGTTACAAGCACCAGCGTGGCACTGTGGTGAAAGACCCGACTGCCACGCTGAGGGCGCGGGTTAAAATCCCATTCAACCCTAGAAATATGTTTCTCATGCAATTTTTTTTCTTATTTCACGCGATAGCGGTCACGGACACCGGCGGCGGCGGACAACTATGGCCCCAATATCAGCCGTTGTGATCTCATAACAGCTTTCGCTGTAACAAACTTCAGCGCCGACAATGCCCTCTCCACTTTGGCCTGCGTGACAGCCGCGCAAAAGTCCACTTGCGTTAATATAAACGTCTCTAGTTGCCACTGTTTTCGTTTTTCGCACAATTTCAACATATTTTTGCTTTGGAATTCCTGCCTGAGGTACGCGCTAGTACTGTGCCCTGAGAAATGCTCACATTGCACGAGCTCAGTTGTTCCGGATCGCGAAGTTTTCTCGTGAACCGAAAAACGATTGAAAAAATTTCGGTTTCACTCCGGAACGATATAATATATAAAGTTTCGGTTACGTTTTCGTTCCGGTCAAAAGTATCGTTTTTTTTTTTTCGTTTTTCGTTTTCGGTTTTCGTTCCGCTCCGACACCCTGCTTCCTTGTCAGGATGAGCATGCGCATCCTAGCGCGTTGCAACATTCATCCAGCCGGGAACGTTGAGCGCGGAAAACGTTAATTAAAGGAAGTACATACACTGTGTTGACCATGATTATTGCTGTACGACAAGTTAAGTACCGAAAAATACTACAGCATTTAGCGTAGGCTCGTTATTGCTTTCGCGCTGGAGTGTCGTCCAAAGTAAAGAGAGAGAATAAAACGTTTATTTGATGTTCTTGAGAAGATCGTCCAAAGCAAACGGAGCTTAAGTACAGCTAGCGCCGTCTAGCGCGTGTTCGGAAAACGAATGTCAGATGCACGAGCTCGTTTCCTGCATCGCCGGCGAGAGTGCGCTGAACGTTGCCTGCGGTACCTGCGGTCCGTATATTAAATGCGAAGCATTTCTTAGCGAACTTCTGCGACTTTGACCGTATCTATCTATCTATCTATCTATCTATCTATCTATCTATCTATCTATCTATCTATCTATCTATCTATCTATCTATCTATCTATCTATCTATCTATCTAGCCGCCTACGACTTTGTGCTCTCCTGGTCGCTTGGTTAATCGAATGTGCACCAAAATTGGTATGGCGTAACATGACCGTATGACGAACATAAATGACAAGTCATAACATGAAAATCATGACACGAATGTCATGTACAGCATGATTTACATGCTACGCTCATGGTGCGCTGGCGGGCGTTTCGCTAGCTTTATATACACCAAAATTGGTATCTTGTGACGTGACTGTGTGACGAACAGAAATAACACGAGTTAACATGAAAATCATGACACGCATGTCATGTACAGCATGACTTACGTGCCACGCTCATGGGGCGCTGGCGGCCGTTTCGCTAGATTGATATGCACCGAAATTGGTATCTTGCGACGTGACCGTGTGAAGAACATAAATAACACGAGTTATCATGAAAATCATGACACGCATGTCATGTACAGCATGACATACGTGCCACGCTCATGGGGCGCTGGCGGCCGTTTCGCTAGATTGATATGCACCGAAACTGGTATCTTGTGACGTGACCGTGTGAAGAACATAAATAATACGAGTTATCATGAAAATCATGACACGCATGTCATGTACAGCATGACTTACGAGCCACGCTCATGGGGCGCTGGCGGCCGTTTCGCTAGATTGATATGCACCGAAATTGGCATCTTGCGACGTGACCGTGTGACGAACATAAATAACACGAGTTATCATGAAAATCATGACACGATTGTCATGTACAGCATGACTTACGTGCCACGCTCATGGGGCGCTGGCGGCTGTTTCGCTAGATTGATATACACCAATATTGGTCTCTTGCGATGTGACCGTGTGACGAACATAAATAACACAAGTTATCGTGAAAATCATGACACGCATGTCATGTACAGCATGACTTACGTGCTACGCTCATGGTGCGCTGGCGGCCGTTTCGCTAGCTTGATATACACCAATATTGGTCTCTTGCGATGTGACCGTGTGACGAACATAAATAACACGAGTTATCATGAAAATCATGACACGCATGTCATGTACAGCATGACTTGCCTGCCACGCTCATGGCGCGCTGGTGGCCGTTTCGCTAGCTTGATCTACCCCGGAATTGGTCTTGCGCGACGTCACTGTGTGACGAACATAAATAATAGGAGTTAACATGAAAACCATGACACGCATTTTCCTCAATGACATACAAGACGATGTATGCAGCTCTTTGCTGGCTGCTTCGCATTACATCGATTCCCACAATGCGTGGGATCTGCCGGCTTTTTAATTTTGGTAGCCTATACAATTATTATATTTTACTGGGATTTTATTGCGCTGTAGTAAGTCTAAATAGGTGTCTCAATGCGCTACCTTGATGGAGGGGCAGAAAATGCACCGAGGCTCCATAACATCGAAAGCACCCGCGCGTCATCTATGCCTGTGTTTTGAAAGCTAATGCCAGGAAGGCTGAAATATTTCTCTTATTGCGAAATTCAAATGAAGATGTTTAGAATTCACGAAAGCATCTTACGGGAGAATGACGAAATTTCAGTAAATGATGACGCTGGAATATCATTAGCGAAGGCTCCAGCCGACGACAATTATCACTTACAAACGAGAAGCGCATGTGAATTCGTCGTTGTCACAGGAGGGTATACGTTTTGATAGTTAAAGTAGTTAAAGTGAGATTCTGAGTCAACACTTTTTTTACTGACGCCATGCTGTATCTTTTCACTTGTTGCTATCATTCGGCAATGAATAGCCGTGTTGCTGGACTCCTACCCTAGGAATACGTTGGTCATTGCCATGGCAAAATAAAAAAAAGTAATTAAAATGATATAAAAGTGCAGCTGCGCAGTGGCTTCTTTTCCATTACGGGACGTTTTGTCTCGATGAGCGGGAAAATATATAAAAAAAAGCATAGTTAGGACAGTCCTTGCACTTAACGTGAATCATATGCACGTTTTAACTGTGCATTTCCTTCACTAACGCATCATTGCTCTAATATTTCTCGAAAATGTCTTCCTTTATTATTTCGGAATAGTAAATATTCATATTTGCTCTCCCACATCATGGAGCCATGGTATTTCTCTTGGATTTATTTTTGGCATGTTATATTGCTTTCTCACATGAAAGCGAAATAAGCCGTGAAGGTATAAATAGTTATCAGCCGCAATCGATATTTGTTTTTAGTGCATAGTTAAGCAGCACAAAAAGACGAACACTGAAGTAACATGCACAAACAGTGACAGAGGCTCTTAGTTGCCAGAAGACTTCATTCACTGAAGTCCGGCTTCACAGAATGTTTTTAGGTGCAAGAGCGCAGGCAGGTTGTTCGTTACTGTAACGGTACGGCTAGACAAGCACTAAGACACAGGAGAAAACCCCCACACGCGCTTTTCAATTCTTCATGGAGCCGAAACTTACCATCACGGCCAGGGGCGTAGCCAAAGGGGGGCTGTGGGGAGGTTTAAACCCTTCTCCCCCCTGGAAATTTTAAGTTTTGCTTGCGTATATATACACGCACACATACAAACGCACGCACCAACATACATAAAGTGTGGTTGAAGCCCCCCTTCCACCCCCCCTCCCCCCGAAAAAAAAATGTCTGGCTGCGCCTGATCACGGCAGCATGACTGGCCTTTGTGGTCTGGCAGCGTGACGCGTAGCTTATCTCGAAGGCCATTTTGACAGTATACTATCTCGTTTATTCAAATTGAGATGGCGCAGCTGGTCCGCGTAGCACTCCTCTGCCCGTCATAGAGCGCTTACAGCGCTTCAACACAGATGGCGGCACAACGTTACGACGGGAAATCATGGAGGAAGGAAAAACTAAGGAGAGGCCCTGACCTCACATTCGTGAAGCCTCCACATCGCAAACACCCGCATTGCCTCCTAGCGAAGGCGCAGCGAAACATTTCGCGACTTCCGTTGCTTCCGTCTCGATGTTTGCAAGCGCATGCGCGCATCGCGAAACTTTGCAGCCTTTTTGTTTGTGTTTGTTTGTTTTTCGCCGTGCGAGCGGTGTAGTCGATTCACGCATGCTGCTCTTTGTGTGTGTTCTTTAGGAAAGCTACGCAATGCCCAGCTGTTGCGTATACCCGGTGCAAATCGCGTGCACGCGGACGGTACCTGGTGTCACTTTTCATGCGTACGTATACGTTCGCTTCATTGCTGATCACTAAGGCATGGTATTTGCGTGCGAAGCTCTCGGATGTGCGCTCTGTTGCTTGTTACTCATTCTGTCAACTCAGAACTCATGTGAACTTTTGTTTTTGGCGTCTGACGCGCCGTACATAACATGCGCTGAAGGCATCGTACGTTTTAGAGGCTGTGTCGTTCAACGAAAGGGCAATAAACTTTTGTTGTTATTATCGGACTACGTGATGTATGTATTGTTCGGTGTGCGCTCGCTGCGTGCTTGTGTTGTGTGCGCACTGGAATTACAAACTTTACGTGCACGATCGCCTATACAATTCAGCGGTGCCCTCTTTTCGACGTGAAGTTACGTCAACTATAGGTTGGCGTTGCGCCGCAATTGCTAATCGGGCAATCGGGCTACGAGAACGGAAAAGAGAGATCTAACGCCCAGTAGAACGCGTAAGTCACTGCTAGGTGAGTTCGAATACAATGATGCAGGGGCTGAATGTTTTTGATTACGGCACGTACCGGTACTTTCTGTACTGTTGCACAAAAACGCTCGCTCGGGCCTGCCACGCACGAACAGCCTGGTAAACGTCTGCTTGCAACGTTTTACTACGTGCAAACCGCACAATACGCGCTAAGTTTACGCCGGGACTACAAATCTGAGCAGAAGCGAACCACCGCGGAGAGCACGCCGCGGGGCGTCTGCTGTTTTGTTTGCCCCATACCGGTTTGTTTGCCCCATAAATCTGACGTCACTTCCGCCACACTTTTCGCAATGCATTGGGATACGATAGGGCCTCTCCTGAGTTTTCCTTCCTCCATGCGGGAAATGGTGGCGTCAACGCTCCCTAACGACAAAGAAGACATAACAATACCTATTGCGACGCATACAATATCTCATGTTTGGACAGAAGCAGTGTCCGCGCCGTGACGCCCGAAATACTGTCGTGTTCCACCGGTAGGTTTTGAAAACTTTAGGGGAGGTTAATATGTAGGGGGGATGAACATGTCAATCTTATTGGAGGGTTCAATAAACTTGCTTCTGGGAGAGTCGGTCCATACTTGCAAGGAAAAAATGGTTGCGCGCGAACTATAGACACAGACGCAGAAAACACGGACGAGCGCAAACTTTCAACTAACCTCATTTTTCGTCGTCGCAGCCAATATGTGTTTATGCTCATTCACTCACGTGGTAACAATGGTAATCACATTTTGTCACGCTCTACAGATTACAACAGACCACGCACGAACTTCATTTCACAATCCAACAAAGAAACTGAAGTTTGGCTAACACGGACGTCCCCTCTTGTCGACATGACATGACAAGAACTTTATTGGAGTCCTGAAGAACTCGGACATAAAAAAACTTCCGTCAGTATAAAAGGCTTCCATCATCTGATTGGAGGGTTTGATGCAGCTTCATTATCGTTATGCATTGGAGCAAGTGCAAGTGTCAGCAAGATTTGTACAGGTGCCGGAATATGTGAATACAGTGAGAGCAGTGCCTGGTCTTGCGCACACACATGCTCACAACCGCACACACGCACAAAAGGACACTGTGCGTCAACACGCCGCCGCTCTTTCTGAAGTAATAAAAAAATATATATCGCTATAAGTCTGCGTTGTCTTAGCAATTACCCTAATAAAAAGTGACACGTACGGTCGTTTATGCATTTGCCTAAGATGACTGGCAAGAGAAAGCTATCTTCTTCTTCTTCATCTGAGTTTATTGTATTGGTACACATCTGGTTGTCATTTTTTTCATGTTTACCCACTCCCCTTTGTAATGACTTTGATCTTGAGGATAAATAAAAAAATATTTACACCTGATATTCCTTCTTCTCTGAGTATAAAAATATAACACAACATTTACGATTAATATAGTACAGTCGTCGCTTCCGTTTCTTTTTTTGAAACCAGCTGCTTTTGTAATCAATTTTCCGCTTTAGTCTGGGAGCCTGTTTCTCAATGAAAAATACATACCCGTGTGTTTTTGAAGCGATATCTTTATTTTAGATTTAGTTTGAATCGGAGTGTTGACGGCGATGAACACGTCGTCGCTTGCTTATGCTAAATTGAAAATAGGTCATGTAGTGGCATGATAAACAACTTGATAAGCAACTTGATGACATGACAAACATCAGAAACAACTTGATGTGGTGGCATGATAAGCAACTTGATAAACACAACAAAATAAATGAGGATCGTGCTTTGTAAGCTCGTATACAGTGCTTGTGTACACAAGCACTCGTCTCTACCAGCATTACAGAGGAGAAGGAGGGGAGGAGGAGGTGGAAGGGGTGAGGGTAGGTTAGATTACATATTTCGTTTATAACACTTCAAGTAAATTTCACGTAAAGCGAAAGCACAGCTATTTTATGTCATACAGTGAAGTTATAATACATGCTGCCGTGAGTAAAATATCGTTGACAAAACACTTGCTCGAATTATATAACCGATGATCCATTTGTCCCTATAAATAAGGCCAACGAAAGTCTAGTTTATTGCATTTTTGATGGACACTTGCTTCAAGACGCCAAACAGAGAATGCTCCTCACTGCTGTAGCTCTGTGTGTGCCTACAGTAATGGCGTACAGTACTCATGGATTGAAACGCGACAATGTGGAGCTAAGTAATGCACGTACTTTCGTTTCCAGCATCTACAGTACGGGTCATATCCGAGCAATTTACACTAGGACACTTACATGAGAGCTAACATTGCCTTTAGCTGCAGGATTTGCAGCGACATAACGCCGTTATCACGAGCGATTGCTCATGGCAGTATTTATATTAAAAAAAAAACGATCTCGCGTTTCAATCCGTGAGTACTGTACAATAGCAAATCATGCTGGAAGGGCACACAAACACAACATTGTTAATAGAGTAGCCAACAGTGTTTTTCCTTGAAGCTGGTGTAAATTTTCGGCGTCGGGATAACAGTGAACATACTGTTAAGCTTTTTAACAACTAAGCTGTTCTAGCTCGTCGTAAAATGTATGTCGTGACCCAAAACTACCATCATCATGAACCGGCACGCGCTCTCTACGTCCTCATTTTCATCTTCGTCCTCTTTTGCTTCGCTCCCAGAACCCGTGCGCCGAGTTCTCCGGCCTGGCCTGTAGTAACCCTGATGGGTGAGATAACAAGTACAGAGAGAGAGAGAGAGAGAAATTCTTGCCGAAAAGAAAAGTCTTCCCGAGGTGGAATTTGAACCCGCGTACCCTCGATCCGAAGGCGAGCGTCCCAACCACTCGGCTTTTTTTTCTTTTTTTTTCACGGTAATCACGTAATGCACGTAATATTCATACACAGCGAACAAAATGCTCAAGGCCGCCTCTACAAGCGTACAACAAGCGTTACCCAGAAAGAAGTTTCAGATAACACTGAGTCCTAAAGGGGTATTAAAGCAGTGCATTTCACGAACAGTGGAAACCAGCCCGTCTGAAAGTGTAGTAGTTGATAAAACTCTTTAAGCTGTAGAGCCATTTGTGTGAAATGCAACCGTGATGATGCCATTGGTTCTTGATGTATGTCTAACATGTGAGTTTTCCATAAACAGTGCTTACCTATTAGTAAGAGCACGTCAACAGGCTCATCCGCTGCTTCGAACATTCTTACAAGTGAATCTCGCCGATCTTTTACCAAGTTTAGCGGTGTCTACTAATTGTGCCTTGCCTCCTTATTTGCAAAAGTTCATGCGTGAAGTGTACGAATCACTGCGGTTTCTGACAGTCGGCTTCTCTAATGACTATTTGTTTTCTTGCTCGAGGAAAGATCTATATAATGCTATATTATATATGAGAGAAAATTTGAAATGCTTAGGAAAGCAGCAAAAGCCAGGACTACATGGGTGCCCATCAGCTCCGCTGTCTCTTTAGCTTTGCGCTTCCAGTGCAAGCTACGTTAATTTTTTTCCAGCAACGAAATTCGTCGAATACGAGAGAATGTGTCCATAAAGATGTGGAAGATGAAGCGTCATGAGATGTTGCTACTGTATCCGGCAATCCATTATGCCGCTAATGGATGGAAGTGCCTTTACGTAAATCCAAGTGTTGAAAATTAGAGAGCTGCTCCATCATCCCTTCGTGAGAGGACATGACATCACGTCTCAGTGGCTTCCAAGTCACTGCGGCATATTGGGCAACAAATATGCCGACGCAGCTGCACGATCAGCACACGAAGACGGCGTACAAAAATCCATCCCGTTCTCAAAAACAGATGCTGAAATGAAAATTCGAGAGATTGCTAACGATGACAGAAAATCCTTGTAGAACACACCAAGTTTACAGCACACATCACTCCGTAGATTGGATCCGTCTCGTCGATTTCGGCTTCCGTCTGGACTCTCTCGACTCGAGACAACGGTGCTTTGCCGACTGTGGCTTGGTGTCACTTTCACCAAATCTTTTACGTTCCGAATCGGCATGGAAGTGCTGCTTGCAGCCACTGCGGCAGCGATGAAACAATAGACCACGTTCTTTGTCGCGGCTCTCGCTACAGCGCGCACAGACTGCCGCTAGCTGATAAGTTGGCCCGCCTTGACGACAGACCCCTGTCGGAACAGTCAGCGCTATAAAGCCGACCTGAACTGTCTTCACAGCGGAAATCAATTAAGGCCTTACTGAACTTTTTGCGTGATAGTGGCCTATTGAATAGGCTAGTGCTGGTGCTCTACACCTTCCTTTTATTTATTTGTGTTTTTTTATCGCGCGTCTACTATTCTCCCCGCTTTTCTTTCCATCCTTCTTTGCCTTTCCCCGTACCCTTAGTGCGGGGTAGCAAACCGGATGCTAGAATTCTGGGTGACCTCCCTGCCTTTCTCTCATTTTAATATATATATATCTCTCTCTCCAAATACAGAACACGCTAAAACTATTGGCATGCGCCCTCTTCTATCCTTTCTTTGCATTGCAGTTTCTTTTTGTTCTGTCCTCTTTTCCCGTCGGACCTGAGCGCTACCGCGGAACTGTGGTGGAAGTAAACCCCGTCGAGAAAGCACGCTCGTCCCCAGCTGTAGTACCAGTTTTGAGCTCTAAGCCTCTTACCTAAGTGCCGTCTTATGAAGGCTCAGAGGGCTTTGCTACTGAAACTGCAGTTCCTCATCTAGACGTCGAAAAACTCCTAATAACGGGTCGTGGAAACTTCGTACGATATGCGAAGAGAGTTGAAAGAGATAACAAAATAACACGGAAAAATGGAACGCCAGAGTGAGTATTTTTCAAGGGAGCCTCGAAGTAGTTATGACTAATTCGAATGTCGCGCTTTCCTGAGGCGCAATATCTAATGAAGCTTTTACGGGCTGTTAGGGCAGTTAGCACTACTAGTGCCGTAATTATCGATGTGGCTAGACTCCGCGGTTGTAGGTTTATATATTGGCAAACCTGAAAGGAAAGCCACCATGAAACAACCATAAACTGCATGATAAACACCTGCTTCACGTGTACTGTACTAATGCAGGTATTCAGGCTAAAAGGCTGAGATTCGTTTGAAGAACTTTAAACAGGCTCTCTTTTTATCTAGCTAAAAAAACCAGGCAAACCTCTTTTCTTTGGTTAGCTAAAAGGAACGCGCCCAATGTAGCGCAAAGCGAAAAAGAAAAAAAGAAAACGGTGGTTCAGTAATTACTTGCGAGGTTTGCAACTTGGCGCGTAACATTAAGGTGTCTCAACACATCGCACTTAGCATGATTTCCATTTCCACGATATATAAATGTGATGAAGCGAAGAGTTCTCTGGCAACGTTTGCAAACATAGTTCATAATTACAGGCATTTGGCGTCTTCGAATGCTCGCTTTAGCGAGCATTCGAAGACGCCAAATATACCGCAAGATATGTATTCGATCAATATACATGGACGCACAAGTTTCCCATTTAGATCCTCACAATTTCGATAAGTTTGTTTCTAGTGGCGTCTCTTTAGTCACATCTCGGTGCTAGTAAGACTATACTGGGACGCATCGGAGCAGTTTTATAGGTAATTTATTGAGAATGCTGAAGGTAACTCAAGCATGTACGAGTAACTCAAAAGTAACTCGTACATCATATCCCATACCGTTCCCCTTAAGTCCACAAATATGAGCAGGGTGCATTATTTACATCACTGAGGACATTGGAAAAACCAACTACTAACCTCATGTAAGACATGGATATGTTAAAGTAGCGCGGATATAGTCATTATTTGCAATACATTCAATTAAAGCATCAAAATAAAATATCTTTCGCCGCAGCATTACATTTTCTATTACAGTAGCGCAGCAATGTTCATATAATAGCGACAGAAAGAGGTGCTTGGCTCTTGAAGAGCTCGTTATTCTAAAACAGCAGCCATATATAAAAATTGAATTGAAGAACCTTAATCTGTACGGTGAAACAAATGCTATAACAAGAACTGCAAAAAAAAGCTTCCAAGTTTATAGCAAACAGTGACGCTTTCTCAATCTTAACAACCCAAACCTAGCGCATGACTTTCTAGGGGCATCAGGGTGATCCATTAAATGTCGTGTGTTTGGTCTGGTGATAACTGGCATAAATTGTCATTGACCTCCGTAGAATAAAATAGAGAACATTGAACAGATTTCATAGCACCATTGTGAATAATGTAATCAAGACATTGTTGACAGGAAAATACCAGAGGGTTTTCACTGGGGGATGGTTTCTCTTATTTCTTCCGACTGCGAGCAGTCGACATTTTCACTAAACGTTATACATTGCACAAGGAAACTGCGTATGACTAGATTCGTTTTCCTAGCGTAACAACGCCTGAAAGGGTTTCAGTACAGCGAACCGAATTGCATGTACTTTAGAAGAAGACGGTCGCTGGCCCTTGCTTCCGGCGTTATTACGTCTCCTTCACCAATAGGAAAATTTCAGTTTTCTAAGTTTTACCGCAGGATAGCACAACGATTACGAATCTACCGATATCCGCAGGCTAAATATTACGAATGCCCACAACGACATCGAACAAAGGTAGTGATGTAAAATACAAAGTTTGCAACAAAAAAAGAAAAAGAGAGAGAGAAACATCGTTGAGACAAAGGAATGCGATCTCGGCGAATATATATATATATATATATATATATATATAAAGATCCCAAGACGTTACACAAATGCATTGGTCAGTGCACCATTGAGAAACGTACGGTTGCTGCTGACAATTTATTCCATTACCTAGCGCTTTCGGGTTATACTTTGTTGCTCAATACCATCAGGAGTCCCCAAGCCTAAAGCAAATCTTATTGTAGCGTACATTTACCTTCCCCTGTAAGCTCTTGCCTCGTTTTCCTACCGTCCAAGTCAACGGTAGCTCCGTGGTGCGGCATTGTTACAACATCTCTGCTCTCCCAAACGGGCACCGAAGAGACAAAGAAAAAGGATATTTCAGCTGTTTCGGCAAATTACCGTCAAGGGAGCAGTCAATCGGGCTAGTTGATTTATATTGATATATTTCGGAGAGAACTCCTGTTTATAACTCAAAAAGATCCACACGTGAGCTTGTTTATCTTGAAATGGTTTTAACTGCGCTCGAAAAACGAACAAAAGAAGATGAAAAGACCGCATGTGCGCACTTGTATATTAGCAGGTGGTATATATCCATTGGTAACAACAAAAAAAAGAAAACAAAAAAAAAACCCAGGCCCAAAACACACAAGACAAGAGAACACTTTCCCTAAGAAATATTCACTATCGTGGCTTAGACACTTCTTGTTTTCATGTTGTACTCTTCGTATCAGCTGCTTATTATGGCACTTTAACCGCAAGTGCAATTTTCAGCCATAGCGCAATCTTTTAGCGTCGGTATTAATACTTTTAGATATAATATCAGTAGTGCGGTACGGTACGAATAACTTTATTTAAAGATCCGGAGAAGTGCCACCCCTTAGGGTGACACCGCGGGCCGCTCCCACGTGGGGACAGTTAGACCTAGCCTAACCGCCGCATCGCAGGCTCTCTGGACAGCCCAAAGTATATTCCGAGCTCTTGAGGGCCGAGCTCCATTTCTGCTCTGTGAGGTCCTTATCCCCACGTAACGAGGGGCACCGCCAAAGCATGTGCTCTAAATCGCACGTTCCCCCGCAGCCAGGGCATTGCGAGCTGAAGTCACTTGGGAATAGACAGTGCATGAAAGCAAGATTCGGATAAGAATTAGTTTGAAGCATCCTAAGGGTCATCGCCTGTGGTCTCGTGAGCTTTTGTGTGGTGGAGGAAATACTCTTCTTTCCAGATAAAAATGCTTCGTGAATTAATTAAATGTGAATAAAGTGTCTCGGAACTCTTGAACCCTGCTCTGTGACAAGGCTTCTCCTCCCGCGCGGAGAGTTAGTACGCGCGCTTGGGAGTGGGCGATGTCGTTGAGGTTGGTGAGCGAGTCCAAAGTTTGACCTAGGTGTGCCGGGAACCAAATGATTGTGTGCATAGTTATGGTCCGGTTCCTAAGAACGTCATGTGCCTCTTTCGCTATGGAGCCCGAGTCCTGTTTACGTACGTTGTTGGACTGTTCAAAAATCAAAATATGGGCAGGATACCTCACGCTATTCTTGAAACGCTGCGCCTTCTTGTGGGCCAACGAGAGCTTTAGTAATTTGATTACTTGGTTCGTTTGATGCTTGAATGATGTAGAACTTGGTTTCACTTGTGTACTGTTTTTTTTAATACCGAAAGCATCCTGAAACTAGCAAGAAACTCTTCTCAGTATTTTGTATTATAATGAGGATTTTTTTTTAATTTGGGCAACTAGTGGAACGTTGCTAAGCAATTTCTTTGGTTAGTATATAGAACGTTTTATATATTTTAGAAATGTATATATTTCTTAAATTGAGTATCTTGCATATTACTCACAACTTCATCAAAGCTGAGAGGATTTACTCCATTGAGAGAGTACAAGTATTCCCGCAACGAATGAAGTCAAACTAAAACATTAAGGCCGCTTCGCACTAGAGGTGCCAAGCCTGAAGGAAGTGCGGAGCTGGGAAGCCTTCTTTGTTTTTCTTCGGTTTTCTCTTTCTTTCCTCCTCTCTTTCTTTTTTTCTCTTTTTTCCGTTCTTTTTTGTCTTTTTTGCTCTATTTATTTCTTCCGTTCTCTTTATCTTTCTTTCTCCTTTCTCGCTTGCTTCCTCTTTTTTTCTATTTTTGTACGTGGTTTTGCCTGCGTTACGCCAAGCGACGACAGCGTACGACAGCATACGACAGCCCTGGCCCCTAATATGCTCCGCAGTTATCATCATCAAGGTGCTCGAAGAACGTTAGGCAGAAGACTTTTCCTTGGCGTGAGCTCGCGCTCAATATGCTACAAATGGCTATGCTATTCGTGCTTTTGCCTGCGTTACGCCAGGCTACGACAGCATACGACAGGCCGGTCCCCTAATGTGCTCCGCACTTTAAAAAGACCAAAACAAAAAAATGCAGGAGCTATTTTCGCTCAGAATACAGAGATACATCTTTTAGGGGCGACGCTCCTTAAGGCGGCACCCGTTCGTCCCTCGTAGTTGTCGTAGTCGTAGTGCGTAACCAGTCGTAACGCTAGTACCAGATCTTGACCTCCAAGGTGGTGCCGGTGGGAGATTTTTCCTGTGCGTTGTTGAACAATAAAAAATTCGCAGCGTGCGCGTTAACTAAAAGCCGAATTCTTCTTTCTCTCATTCCCCATTAGCAGCCATTGGAATGTTCCAGTAGGAAACGTTAGTAGAAGTAGACCTGTAAGTGTTAGCTAAAAGCCGACTTCTTCTGTCTCTCCTTCCCATTAGCAGCCATTGTTTACCTCCAAGGTAGTGCCTGGTGAGATTTCTCCTGTGCGTGATTAAACAATAAAAATTTTGTTCAAAACGCCGTTGATTGATGAAATAAACCAACGAAAGACGCCAGATGTTTTCTAAAAGCAATGCGAAAGAACGCCAGATGTTTCTAAAGCAAAACGAAAAGACGCCAGCTGCTTAACGAAAGACGCCAGATGTTTTCTAAAGCAATGGTTTTCTAAACAATGAAAATTCACAGCGTACATGTAAAATTAAAGTGAGCTGCAAGTCGTCATAACTCTCATGGAACCTTTAGTATAAACGCGCCCGATCTCACGTCGGTGATGATGTACTGGGCAGAATTCACGGAAGATTCACGGTTTTTTAGGAGAATCCAACACTCAAGTACTTCTTAAATTGAATTCTTTAAAGCCTCGTTCACTTCCGTTCCTCTCTCTCTCTTGCCGCCCCGTGCTTCTTTGGTGATCGCCTAGACGACGTGAATCCGAGGCGACTTAGGTGGGAGCAATCTTTCGAATCTTGTTGGGGCATTACACTTTAGAAAGCATTAGAATGTCGCCCTGCGGGTTGCAAGACACAGCAAATGATTGCGCGACTGAGTTTGGCGAAGTTTATTGGATAAGACGGCACGCAAAGGGAGAAGGAGGAACACAATGCGCTGAAGCAGGCAGCCATAGAACAGTCGACAGTGCAGCAAACTTTGCGCGAGGAAATTGATGGAAATCTGCTTTTACAGCAGGAAATTAACTGCAGCGAGTGAGCAACTAGGGATAAAGGAACCGTACGAACGGGGCATTTGATTCGTCATCGTTCATTCTTTTTTCTTTTGGATCAAATTGTTCAAGGTGTACAGGCATGTTGCACTTGTACAAAGCTCACAGCAATACATGTACGCCACACTCCTATTTTCTTCGCGCGCAATCGGACCAGAGAAAGCCTATAGCTAATGCTGACGCTGACTTACACAATGCCGAGGCTTAGAGGTTTATTTTGAACAGTGATGCCACAGAGCCAAGTTTTAAACAACCCCAACTTTAGCAACAAACTTTTGATTACTTTTAAATCCGCCGTGGCGCAACAACTCGTCAGAAAGAGGTAAAGCGGATTTGCAGGCGTCTCACAATATAGATGGACTGTGTTTATATAGAATTTGTATAGAAATGCGGACGTAATGGTTCTCGTTGGAGCTGCCTTCGATTCCACACGTAAACTCCAGTATGCTTCACAGAGCTAAGAACCTCAGACAGTGCAAAAGCAAGAAGAAGAAAAAAGAGGGTAGGGCTAAGGCGAATCTCTTATAAGTCAGTGTTAGAGCTGACTGAAGGGCACAAAACCAGTGTAACTGCGTCGTATACTATATTGAACTGCTGTTTAAGATGCAGCTGCTGAGGCTACTGATATTTTTTTCTCGAGGCATCGACGGAAAAGCATTCGGAAGCTCCTCGTCGAATTTCTAGCGGTGAATAAGGCCAGGTAATGGAGCAGGACACAGGAAACACATCTCCGACTCTCTCATATATACATTATGTATATAAGAGGCATAGCTGCTTATGCCCTTTAATTAAATGCTCTCCGTAGAGCCCCTTTCCTTTCCGTTCTTCTACGGATAATAACTAGGAAATAAGTGGTCGCACCCGTGTCTAAGAAATAAAACACACTACAACCAGTGCCCACGAATGTGCAAGTATACCAAACATACCAAAGGGACACATTTTTGACAGCCTTGGGCACGCACGTGAACGTGTGCGTCTGCGGCCACGCACGCATGCATGCACACGAGAAAGAAAAAGAGATAAGCTTTTCACTGCTATTTCTTTTGTTTGAGAACTGTGAAGCGCATCAAGTTCGTCGCGCCGCTGAACGTGACAGTTCACCTTATCTTTCGGTAGGGCTGCCGCTTCATGCAATGATATTCTTCGTAGAACCAAGACGGCGCCGCAGCCTACTTTCGGCAGATAGCCATGTAGAAGTGCGCTTGGAAAGACGGCGCTCGCGATGTCGCCGAATGCGTTGTGTTATTCGCGACGGAACACAAATGGCAACACGGCTCGGCACTCACTCGCCTGACATTGCAGTCAACGCAACGTGCGTCGCGAATGGCAGCCGCGCACGGGGCCGTGCCATTCTTTCCGAGAATCTTGAAGTAGTCTGCGACGCGTCTCGCGGTGTAGCGGTGCACCGTAGCCGTTTGTTCAATGGCGCGGAGAAAAAGCTTGGTTTATCTTGCGTGCTCTCTTGACGTTTTCGAGGTAACGTCATGGAATGTCGGTGTTGGTTGAAAAGGGCTATGGAAGCAATGGAGCGCGGTCTTTCAAGAGTCCTCTCTCGGTGGCACTTTGAAGGAATTCGAGAAGAGGAACATTCGAAACGGAAAAAAATTACCATCAGGGCAAACTGGCGCTATATAAACAGTCGAAAGTGACAGTCAAGACACCTGCGGAAGTGAACATCTCGACGCGTAGCTGTCACGAGGGTGCTTGTCTGTCTAACCATAAGCATTCTGCCAACGTCGTTTTTTCTTATTTCCTAAATTATTATTTTCTTCCTTCGCAACCACCTTGTTGTGAGGAACTGGAACCAGGATGTCACTCCTAACGCGCAGCTCGTGGTGAAAACGACGGATCCTTATCAGGTTTCTTTAACGCGCTTTCCACGTCAGTGTATACAAATGCAGGGTGTATGCAACTTTGATATTTAAATACGTAATATATACTGGTTAACGTTCCAAAGCCTCACGTACGTTGTCAAAAAACTCCGTTTGCATACTTCTGGTAAAGCTCCAGAAAGTATGGTATACAAAACCACGTCGCAGCATTGCATCAGCCGTCTCGGAGAAGTGGAGTTTGCATAAATAAATAAATAAATAAATAAATAAATAAATAAATAAATAAATAAATAAATAAAACAAATAAAAAAAATAAAATATCGGCAGATCCCACGCGTTCCACGGCAGATCCCAACATAAAAACAAGGTAAATAGATATTTCGAGCGTATTTTGTCTGGCCGCGCCTGCCTCCGACATTAGCAAAAACAGAGCGATCGGTAGTTTTCTCACACCATTGTACAACCATTTCCTGGGTCCAGGAGGTGGTTTTCAGAAACAAGCATTACAGTAAGTTATTCGGCACACTTTACACTCTTCAGTATTTTTGTTCCCTTTGGTTTATAGAGCTTGAATTTTCACGTAGTGCAAGAAGGAAAAAGATATATAGCAATATCATGTGAGTAATGCTTTAACCACACTTTCACTTCGAGCGAGAGGGCTAATACTAGAATTTCAGTAAGGCGTACACAGCATTAGCCGACTTCATAGCTAGCAGCGAAACTGCTGCGGCTGACGTTACAAAGACGCTTCAGGTAAGCAGTATGTGCCAGCAAAGCTCACGCGCCAGTTTAACAACACAATGACATCGCATGCACCGATTATCATCGTCGATGGTTTCTGCACATGTCTTTTTCTGGTTGCTTCCTAACTGACGCTGCAAGGGTCAACGTCAATGAAAGGGAACAGCTGTCAGTTCCAGTGGCTAGGGGGACGACACTGTCGCAATGAAGCGTCGGTTCATAAATCGCGGAATCATGCAGCAACCACACTAGTTAAAGGAAAAGCAGACACGTAGTGTGACACTCATGTCAACGACTCTATCGAGATCACCGTTGAACTGTGCCATATTAGGCCACGCATAGTCAACTCTAAGATATAAAATAGATATAAGTACGTTCACGGTCAAGTGCTCGCATCTATATCGATAGAAGGAACGCATTAACTGGAAATATGTTGACACAAGAGGCGACAAGGTTTCCGTGCGTTTGACCTTAATCGAACAAATACCCATGACACAAAATACCGCGAATTGGGAGCACTTTCTCAGAACGTAACACCTGACGACTGGGTAGGTGTGTTCCCGCAAAACGAAAAAGATAAAGAAATGCTTCTGATGTAAAAAGAAAAGAAATGAATGAGAACGAACATAAAACGAAAGAACGCCCAAAGCGGGACGTATTTGTTCTACGCTCGCTCTGTAGCGTGTCCGAGCGAAATCGAGCCACCGCAGACTGCGTTTGCAGCTGCGACAAGTGTAAATAGAGAGTCCAGGGGCGAGGCTCCTGTTGTGTAGCTGTCGAAACGAGTGGACTGGCGACTCGGGCCGTTTGGCGACCTTTGTATTTAAAGGCGACACCCGGCCGGCTAACAATGCGACAACAGCCGAAGAAGAAGCACCAAACGAGTCTGCAGGATTCAGGCGAGTGGATAGACGTGAAACATTCGGCGGCAGCGGAGCGACCGCTCAACCGGCCGAGGTGAGCGTGACGCTAAGAGGAGCCACGCCACGCGCGTGGAACACCGCGAGTGGTAGGCGTGTCCTGCGCGGCATAGAAGCCGCGCCCTTTCGCTTATGAGGCTTAAGCGCCACTGGCCCGTATGTGCGCCTGTCTGTGTACGTTGTGTGCTTTAACGGTTCTACGGATGATGGGCTAAAGTGGCACGCGTGAAACTGACGGGCTACTTTTCGTGGCGGGCGTTCACCCAGGAACAATTTGGACAACGAAGTAACATGATATCATATATACCGTAAAGACGAAAGCAAAAGAAAAGAAAACGTCAGAAATTATGTCGAGGAGAAAGCAGGCTGAGCGACAGCGCTGTAGCGGTGGGACAGGTAGCTTTGGAGGACGCGCATTTTCACGCCAGCCCCCTTGCGTGGCGTAACCTCTCTGCGTCACGCGCTGCGCACGTTGTCGACACGAAAAGCAGCTGTTGGCGACGTTACCGACGTTACTGCTTACGACGATGCACCTCAGCGTCATACGGCGTGATGCTTGGTTCCATTTTTTGTTTTGTTTTTTACTAAAAGAAAGGCGTTAATGGTGCTACGCATTACTGTGTGCTATAGGAGATGTGCGAAAGCGGAGAACAAAACGGTTCATCACAATACCCGTTTTTCGTCTTGTCGCTGAGGGTAGCGTTACTCAAGCCAATCCGCGGAGCATGCGCTGCAGAACGCAAGCGTGTGCCTTTTGTTAAGCCGCCATTGAATGTTCAAGGCGGTGTCGGATACTGAACGATGATAGTGTGCTGCAACAAACACGACGCGCGCTCGACGGCAGCCCTGAATTTTGGCTCGCTTAAGTCGACAACTGTCTCTGATGTCAGCCTTCCTCTCTAGAGCAATGCGTAGCTGCATTGTCTTCCTGCGTACATTGACAGAACGAGCTCGTAAGTTAGCTACTTAGGTTTGGACAAGATGCGCAACACAATTAGGCACACGACACGCAATGACGCAACACAATGCGCTTAGCGGTAACTCTTAACTGCGCAAGCTTGGAAAGAGGATAACGTAAATGTAGCAACACCATGAAAGTTTTGGCTTACACTGTACGATAATAAAAGTTATAGTGAACCAACTAGATCCTCAATATGTTCCACTCGGCACTGCATTTGGCATATTCAACCATAGGCGTGCGCACACGGGGGGCAGGGGGGGGGGGGGCAGGGAGGCGCAAAATCTGCCCCGTACATTGACCCTTATAGTCACCTAAGAGGGGGGGGGGGGGAAGCAAAATCTGCCTCATACATGGACTTAGTAGGATGGGGGGGTGGGGGGGGGCGCTGCGATGAACCTTCGCCCCCCCCAAATGGGGAACCCTGCGCACGCCTATGTATTCAACGGCTCTTTGCAATGCAGCTACTCATGGACTTCAATATGGCGCGAATGTAAATGAATTACAGCGACCGCTGGACTGCTCATTAGCGTGCAAGCTATGATGTCTGCACGCTAACTAGCAACTCAGACGACTATGGTACGGGTAGGAAATACGGTCGATTTGGAAATACGGTCGATTTTCTTCGTTACTTCAGCCGTTATTTTTACCCTAACCAGACACTGGTATTTTCAGAACGGTGACTAAATTCTCTAGTAACACCTATTTTTGCACGGTGCATGCTCAGTGAACGAGGTATAAATTGAACGTGTGCAGTCCTTTCAGGCGTCAAAGGTTTCTTTTCTTCATGTCGCAAAAAATAAAGTCCAATTAAAACGCTTCAAAATCCGCGAAACTGCAAGAACTATGCGACAGCGCAATGATGACCTTCATATAAATTCGAAATTTATATTTTAGTCAGCTCCAACCAAGACCAACCTTATCGGTTGATCGTGTCTTTGCAATGTGTGACACGTACATTTTTTTTCTTTGTTGCCTCAAGTGCATGCTTCTTATGGGAGAACAGAACATCTTTAACAATTTCTCGCGTTCAAGCCTGCGTATGCAGACGCTTAGCGCGTTCTCGCCAACGCTGACTGTTTCCTCAAAAACTTTCACATTTTTTTTTCGTGCAAGCCAGAGTGTCTTTCACAGTGCTGACCTACTGAGTGCGACAACTGTGCGCAGATGGTTCGGTTGAAATTGTTTCCATGTAGGCAGAAGAATTTAATTGATAAAACGTTGTTGCGTCTTTATGCCTCAAAAGCTTGCTTCTGGGCTTGCTGTGAACTTTCAAGGTAAACGAACTGCAGAAACTTAATGAAGGCGAAGCGAGATTCGAATCCTGGTACCCCGGATCCAAAGGCGAGCATCTTCGGAACGAAGGCGTTCTTGCTATTTATTGCCAAGATGCTACAAAAACAGTTGTTTGGCGTTGGCGGTACAAAAAGTAAACATATTAAACTCGGACACATAACAAATCGCAGTCTTCTTAAAGGGGTACTGACACGAAAAATTTCAGTTTTCATTTCTTTTTTGCTTCAAATGAAAGGACAATTCCTCAAGACCCTTGAAAATGTACTGGTAAGCATGAGTGCGCTCTGGAAAAGTAATTACGGTATCTTTTTAAAAGCTAGTCTGGGTTCCTACTGCACCCTGACGTCACAACACAGTATGAACTACTCGTGACGTGCTCGCACAAGATATCGTGACGCTTTAGCCTGAGTTGACACTGTAGCCTAACGCCACGATATTGTCGATGTCAATAGGGGCGCCATGCAAAAAGTGACTTCAATATCAAAATAAAATGTTTCATCGCATTTAGTGAGTTGGCGAAACTAAAAATGAAATAGACTTCATAATGTGCGACCACCCGGGCATTATACAGGATGTGGAAGTAGTTAACAAGATCCGATGCAGTGACCATAGAATGGTAAGATCTAGAATTCAACTAGACGTGAGGAAGGAACGGCAGAAACTGATACGCAAGAAGCCGATTAATGAACTAGCTCTGCGAGGGAAAGTACAGGAATTCAGAGTTTCACTCCAGAATAGGTACACGGCTTTAGCCGAGGAAACCGACCTTAGCGTTGACGCAATGAATGATAATCTGACTAGTATCATTAAGGAGTGTGCAGTGGAAGTCGGGGGTACAGTCGTTAGACAGGACACTGGTAAGCTATCCCAAGAGACGAAAAACCTCATTAAGAAACGTCAAGCCATGAAAGCCTCAAATGCAACAGACAAAATAGAGCTGGCGGAGCTTTCGAAGTTGATCAATAGGCGTAAAGTAGCAGACATAAGAAAGTATAATATGGAGAGAATTGAGCATGCTCTAAAGAACGGAAGAGCTACGAAGCTACGAAGGCTACGAAGGCAAAACTGTGCATAGGCAAAAATCAGATGTGCGCATTAAGGGACAAGGATGGCAAGGTCACAACCAATATGGATAGAATAGTTGAGGTAGCGGAAGAGTTCTACAGAGATCTGTACAGCAGCCGAGACAGTCAGGATGATAACGTAAGAAGCAGTAATATCCCAGAGGAATCTGACATCCCACCAGTATTAACAGGAGAAGTAAAGAAAGCCCTAAAGGAAATGCAAAGAGGCAAAGCCGCTGGTGAGGATCAGGTAACATCAGACCTGTTGAAAGACGGTGGAGAGATTATGTTAGAGAAACTGGCCACCCTGTATACGAAGTGTCTCTCGACAGGGAGGATACCAGAATCTTGGAAGAATGCCAACACCATCTTGATCCATAAGAAAGGGGACGTCAAGGACCTGAAAAATTACAGGCCCATCAGCTTACTGTCCGTTGTCTACAAGCTATTCACAAAAGTAATTGCTAACAGAATTAATACGACATTAGAGTTTAATCAAACAAAGGACCAGGCAGGATTTCGTACAGGCTTCTCAACAATAGACCATATTCATACTATCAATCAGGTGATAGAGAAATGCGCGGAATACAACCAACCCCTATACATAGCCTTCATAGATTACGAGAAGGCATTTGATTCGGTGGAGACATCAGCAGTCATGCAAGCACTGCGGAATCAGGGCATCGACGAAGCCTATATAAACATAATGGAAGAAATCTACAGCGCATCCACAGCCACTATAGTCCTCCATAAAGAAAGCGACAGAATCCCAATAAAGAAGGGCGTACGACAGGGAGACACGATCTCTCCAATGCTATTCACCGCGTGTTTACAGGAGGTTTTCAGGGCCCTAGATTGGGAAGAATTAGGGATAAGAGTTAATGGAGAGTATCTCAGTAACCTGCGATTCGCTGATGACATTGCATTGATGAGTAACGCGGGAGACGAATTACAGCTCATGATTACTGAACTGGATACGGAAAGTAGAAGAGTAGGTCTGAAAATTAATATGCATAAAACTAAAGTAATGTGGAACAATCTTTGCAGAGAGCAGCGCTTCGCGATAGGTGGCGAGACGCTGGAAGTTGTAAAGGAGTACGTCTACTTAGGACAGGTAGTAACCGCGGAGCCGAACCATGAGAGTGAAATAACTAGAAGAATAAGGATGGGATGGGGCTCATTCAGCAAGCATTATCAAATCATGAATGGTAATCTACCACTATCTCTCAAGAGGAAGGTATATAACAGCTGCATCTTACCGGTACTTACCTACGGAGCAGAAACCTGGAGACTTACAAAGAGGGTTCAACTTAAATTGAGGACGACGCAGCGAGCGATGGAAAGGAAAATGATAGGTGTAACCTTAAGAGACAGGAAGAGAGCAGAGTGGGTCAGGGAACAAACGGGGGTTAAGGATATCATAGTTGAAATTAAGAAGAAGAAATGGATGTGGGCCGGCCACGTAGCACGTCGGCAGGATAACCGGTGGTCATTAAGGGTAACTGACTGGATTCCAAGAGAGGGCAAACGCGTGAGGGGAAGACAGAAAATTAGGTGGGTAGATGAGATTAAGAAGTTTGTAGGTATAACGTGGCAACAGAAAGCACAGGACCGGGTTGATTGGCGGAACATGGGAGAGGCCTTTGCCCTGCAGTGGGCGTAGACAGGCTGATGATGATGATGATGATGACACTTGCTCACAGCCGTCTCTGCCACGGGGAGAGTTTACGTCATTCTGATATTTGATAAACTGATTAACGCCATGTCGAAAAGCCTCACTTTGTGCTATTATGCCCCCAATTCAGAACGGTAGCCGGTTATCATTGCTTACGCACGCCACTAACTTAGCTTACGAGAGGAACCACACGCAAGGTGATAAACGACGCGAAAAAGAATAGGATGCCGAAGAATCAATAGGTATATGTAATAATTGTAATTTTCAAAGCGTGGTGAGAAACACAATGCCATCACACTCAATGAAATCAATAAGTTTAATAGGATGCAGTAGCTTGCTGCAAACAGGCGCGCATCATATCGTCCTTTCCTTCCGTCCTTGTTCCCTCATTCCTCATGTCTGAGCTAATAAGTGATAACTGGAACCAACTTCACGAAAATAGCGTGTTCACGTGACTTTATGTTAATTACTCGTACTACAGCGTTAGTTGGTATTTTATTGCATAAAACTGCAATTCATTAAACTACCGGGGGAAAAATTAACATAAGTTCATTTCTGAGGGCTTTCGTATACGCTTCAACGTAAATTACAGTTAGACGAATTGGGCTTAATCAGCGTCAGCGTACACCATTGGTCTGCGCGAGCACGTTGGAAGATCATATTCACGGAACAACCATTTGCTATCGTAGTAGAAAAAACAACATCGGAATGCTTTCGGGGCGTGCCTCTATTTAGAGGCCTAAAATGACTGCTCGTGTGCTACTCCTCACGTGTGCTTGAAGCCTTAATGATATAAAACTAGGGCGGTGCCTTGGACCTTCATGTCAAAGTGATTAGCTTTAGCACTGCCCCGTTATGTTCGAGTTTACTATATGTTGTCATCAGAATGAAACAGGTGCAGGGTGAAAAAAAAAAGAAGTTACGAGACATTTTGGATAGATTGTGGCAGCGTATACACTCCACTAGCGACTGAAAGTGCCAGCCAAATGTAAGCCCGACATGTCGGGCGACCATTACCGAAGTTGAGGGCTTTCTCAATTAATTTAATCAGATATGTATGTACACTCTTGCAATTTTATGATAATATCGGGAAGCGCTGATTCTTATTTATTTATTTATTTATTTATTTATTTATTTATTTATTTATTTATTTATTTATTTATTTATTTATTTATTTATTTATTTATTTATTTATTGAATACTGCTGGCCGGAACTTCCAGGCCTTGAGACTCTTGGGCATGGTAGCATCTTGTATATGCGAGAAGTAGGGAGATTTGCTACGTGATGCACAAGCGCAGATAGCACACTTGTGCACGTGCGCCGCTGTCCGCTTACAGATGCACACACAGTATCAGCCGATGATATGTTGAGAAAGTCGGTGGTACGCTCATAGTCGTATCGCTGATCTCGTTTCTTTTCGCCGACCTTAGAAGCTATGGTATCTGTTCTGTTCTAACTGTTTTGCTGTGGAGAGGTTGAGGCCCATATTGCCTCGGCTACTCCATATCACGGAATACGTTAAATACGCGAATGAAAGAGAAAAATTAAAGAAAAAATTAGCAAGTTTGGACAGACGGCCCCTCACATTAAAGAAATTACTTGGACCATGGCCTGAGATGCATCTTCAGAAAAAGAAGCTATGGTATCCTGGGATCGACGCTCGCTCGATATTATTAAAAAATTGATTGCGAGGTTGCATTGTTTCTGAACTGCAAGATAGAGCCGAGGTTCCCCGTTCAAACGAAGACGGGGTAGCTAAAGGAGAGCAGAACACTTGGGTCAAACGGCCGTGCTCCCGACTGAAAACGCCGTGAGGCACGCAAACAGTGAGAGAAAATTGTGCGACTCTGGTCCTGCGTCAGCGTCCAACTACCCCGGAAACTTCTCGGCTAATTGGCTAGGATTCCTTACATGCTTGGGTAGAAAGAGAAAATTAAGGTGAAGCGCGTGGCGTTTGCAAATGCACTCTTTTATTCTCGTTTTATCAAAAGCTCAGGCTAGAGAGAGAGAGAGACACATACGAAGAGGAAAGGCAGGGAGGTTAACCAAGCTTTGGCTCGGTTGGCTACCCTGCACTTGGGGTGGGGGAAGGGGAAATAATAGAAAAGAAAGGGTAAGGAAGAAAGAAGAAGAGTAAGAAAGGGATGGATGAACTACACAACACGAACTCACGCTGTTAGTTCACAGGCGCTCGTGAAGTCCGGTGGTCCTCAAGAAGCACAAAAAAAGGCTCAGGCTAGCTCACATTTATACTAAGGATGCTTTCAACGGATACTGATCTTGAAAACATTAAATACTTTTGCAGCCGCCCGTTGCAGACAGAGAGAGGGATAAGTTAAACCTTGGCAGTAAAGTTAACCAAGACCCCCGTATTCACAAACCTATCTCAAACTTATGCTTGTGACTCAAGTTACCCTTAACCGTAAGTACGAACAAAACAAAAACGTACAAGAGAAGACATCGAAATGGCAATGTTGATCTCACGACCCGACTGCGTCGACGGGGGTTCAACAAATGCGGCCAGACAAAAACTGCGGATTTCACCGAAATCGGCCGGTGCCTTAGCAAACATTTCTGGTGGCATGGGCGCTTTTGTGCATACTGTTTTTGGTTCCTTGCAATGAAACTAATTTATTCCCACTCGAAGTAATCGTTCTGTAGCAAAAAATTACCTACCCTGGCTCGCAGGCCACGTATACATAACGAGTTAAGGACGCATTTCATGAGGCGCACTTATGATAAGATAAGGCGGGTTTTTCCGGGCACCTTGCTGTTCACTGTCAAAAATGCTGCTGTTTTCCGATGCTTAAAAAAAGCGAGTATTCTCAACAAGGCGAAAAATAGATTGACAAGGGAAATTATTGAAGCCTGTAGAATAGAAAATATGAATGATAAGTGTGTCAGCATGCCATCTTTGTCACTGACCGACAAGGAAATGACATTTCGCGATCTGTCACCCAAGTTTGGTTGCAAAAGGTTGTGACTGCGGTATAACATACTGGTTTGGGTCCTTGTTCTGTATCTTTCTTGCTTTGTTTTCACCTGCTCGCCTATGTATATATGCGCCACGTGCATATATGAGTATATATTTCCAGTTGAAAGTCAGCGCTGTGTGTGTGTGTGTGTGTGTGTGTGTGTGTGTGTGTGTGTGTGTGTGTGTGTGTGTGTGTGTGTGTGTGTGTGTGTGTGTGTGTGTGTGTGTGTGTGTGTGTGTGTGCGTGCGTGCGTGGGTGCGTGCGTGCGTGCGTGCGTGCGTTCAGTCGCGCTGTTCAAACTTAGCATAACAAACCAACTAGCCCGCCAACGCATTATGGCCACTTTTCTCTTCCTTTCGTAAGTAGCCTTACCGCGTTATGTTAAGGTCGGTTCGTGAATACGGCGTTTAACCCGGTTAGAAAAGTTGCAGTGGGGAGGAAGAAAACGGCAGAGAACTTGTTAAGAGAGGAAACTGAAACGTTTATGGTTGACTAGAACAACCGGTGTAATAGAAACCTTGAGAAATAACCTGCGGTAATCAGCACAATAAGCTTTTAGTTTTGCTGAAGTTGAAACACTCTTGCACTGCCGTTCTTTCCGCGTGCAGATGGTGCTGCTACTGCGAGCGGCCTGCGCAGGCCTCTCACTTTTCCTCTGTTCCGCTGTTCCATTGACGCTGTCACCTTCGAAATGTAAGTGGTACCGCAAAATACTTCAAGAATTTCACTGAACTTTTGAACTCTTAGCTGAGGATATAAATAACAAGAGTGAAATGTGTTGTGCAAATTGTAGACCATTAGCAGCCAGTAGCTCGTGTAGTGATAAAAATGGAACGCCAGTGTTGTCACACGACAATTTACTGTGCGTGAACTTCCTATAATTTGTGCGGAGCTTTGTACGGGCAGGAAAGGTACACTGTTATGCCTAAAAGTGCAGTATGAAGGGAACTTGCGATGTATTTATGCCCACGGTGGCCACATTTCGATGGGGCGAAGTACAGAAATACCTGTTGCATGAAGCGAGACCGAACGCGCCACGGTGGACTAGTGGTTATGGTGCTCGACTGCCGACCCGAAGGTCGCGGGATCGGATCCCGGCCGCGGTGGCCACATTTTCGATGGAGGCGAAAGTGCTTGAGGCTCGTGTACTTAGATTTAGGTGCACGTTAAAGAACCCCACGTGGTCTAAATTTTTGGAGCCCTTCACTATTGCATCTCTCATAATCATATCGTTGTTTTGGAACGTTGAACCCCAACAGTTATTAGGCGCGAAGCACCTGAAGGCCGAGGCTTGTCCGGCGTTTGTCCGTGTGGCCGTCACGGCATAGCACCGCATATCTCTGTGGCTCAGACCCACTGTGGAGGATTGGCCGAGAATTGAGTGGTTTTGTAAAATGCTACGGAGCTTGAGAATAAGGGAGGTTATAGAATAGAAAAAATTGGCCGCGTGTCTGCGTGCTTCGCTGCAAATGTCGCCGAAAGACGATGGTCTTGTGCCGGCCGTACTACATCAGTCCTCCTCGTCTACGTTGAACCGCCGCATCTGGCTCATAGCGTCGCACTTTCAGCGCAGCCTAAGAAACACTAGTATTTTCAGCGCAGCTTAAGAAACATTAGGGTCTTTAGGATTACTTATCTATGTATTTTCTAGTAAAGGAACACACCACCTAATACTTATGCATTGATGTTGCGCCACAGATATGCGTAATATTTGCCTTTTGATCGACACGGTTCACAAGTATGAACGGCCGTACCAGTTCAAGATGGCTGGGCGTTCAGAAAGTGGTTAAACTTTGGCCGGCTGGCTGAATCGGGTGACAGACAGACAAACAGAAAGACAGACAGACCAAAATTTCTGCGTTTAAGTTCCCCAAGAAATACTATCATCTTTAATATTCAATCAAAGCATATGGCAGCACAATGCACGCTGCAGTGAAAATACACGAGAGGGCGCATAAGCGCGTTCCGGACCACACATTCTATTTCTGCCATGGATGAAAAACCGAACGTGAACGTGCACTCGCCCGCGAAAGGCAACGCCGAAGACAACAAGCTACCCCAGAGGCGAGAGCTTCGGAAGCAGCGGCAAAGCGGCAACGCCGAGAACAAGCTGCTACTCCGGAGGCGAGAGCGCGTACATCGATCGAGCAATGCGCGATTATGAAACAAAGTACAAGAACAGCCCCTCCGTACTAGTCGGTGACTTTAACGTAGATATCATGGACAACGACTGGCTTTGGCAGTGTATGACGTCTCGATATGCTCTACGATGCATTTCGTATGACTGGAAACAACGAACAACCACCAGGGGGACGTGAATAGACCTTGTCTTTGCCAACTTCAGGCTCGATCCGATCGAAGAACCATTGGCTCTACATTTCACGGACCACAAAGCAGCAATAATGAAGGGAAAACGGAATCCACAACTCAATACGACATACCATTTATGACCAAGAAACATTGTATATAACTGTACATCGCTTTGCCACTCATTAACGTGCGTGAGTGGGCAGTGTCACAGGTGATTTACGGTTACACCGAACGATCCCAGTGCTTCGCCGACTCATCATCATTCACTTCGTGGAGATGCGGTGATTTTTTTTAAATTATGAAATGAGACCAACACGCACAGTGACCACGGATGAACTGATGTTTACTGCTCGCGCATCGGAAGTGCTTGAGGGGGTTGGCACACCGGCTGGCGTACATCGTATTGTTTAGCGGTCACCGATACACTTGTGTACCACAATTTAGGTGCATGGTAAGAACTCCAGGTGATTAAAGTTAATTCGGAGCACGCAACATCGTCATTCCTTATAATCACATTTTGTTTTTGCACGTCAAATCTCAAAATTTAATTCTTCATTTCTTAACGTTAGTACAAATCGTTCACTTCATTTCGAATTATGGAGAATAAAATACAATGGCATATCTTACTTATGTCACAATCTAACTAGTGTAATAGTTGAATAAATGGATATTGGTTTGCTGACAATTCGCAAGTAAAGCGGCTTTAGAGTACATGAGAACCTCTACAATATATATTTTAAGCCTTCCGTGAATAAATCAAACCTGTTGGGTATGTATGATAACAGCGTAGTCTACATTATATGTGGCCGCCATTGTAGGCAATAGGGTTCGTTGAAACATAGCCTAGTTTTCATGAGCCCATTTAAATGCAGCTTCATGCATACGACAGGAACGAATTGAGGGTACGTATACATTTAATAGTGTATAATTTTACATTCTAAGGTATGACGAGCCAAACACACGATATGATTATGTGAGACTTCATAGAGGGGTACTCCGGAGGACTTTTGACCTCATCGAGGTCTTTAACGCGTACACTGCACATTTCGCTCCCATCGAAATGCGTTCGTGATGGCCGGGAATCAAACCCGCGTCATTGAGCTTATAGATACAGGGCGCCTCAACTGCTGACCTACAACAGCGCGTAATATTCTAAGTCAGTAGTTGATACATTCATTTAATGACACAGAAGCCCTTCGTAGACGCTATATTGCTCAATATTCTGAGTGCCTTATACTAAACAGGCTGCAAGTTGAGCTCATACGGACTGTGTTGTCACTGTTCTTTGTATGTCACTGCATACCGACAAAGACTCCTTTGTTCGACAGGTTCCTTTGTAGTCTTATCAGTTGAGTAACAGCTGTTCGCGCGGTTGGTAAGGAAACAGATTCCGTAATGCCAGAGGTATTAATTACACCATGTAATATCAATTTTGCTATGCCCGATAGACTTTTAGCCGATGATGTCATTTTCACTACCAATATTGCTGACCTTGGTCCCATAAATTTGGGCTTGAGATGTGAACTGTCCAACGGTGTGAAAATGGAACGACAGTAGTTGTAGAGGCGTATGTACATGGGCTGGTTGGTTCAATAATTTTTTATCAGTTTCCTTTATTCTGTTTCACCTGTTATGCGCTTTACTTGTTTAAAACCATTCCTGACGAGGTTTTATCAGTAGCTGTCCACTTAAATATAACTGGCGCTGGGCTAGACAACATCCAAATTGGTCACGCTCAATTATGTTTTAACGAAATGTGATTTGTTCTCTATGAAATCGTTAACCTCACGTTCTAAACAGGCACATTTTTGGCGAACTTGAGCGCGGTGTGACTAGTCAATTTATTTTTGAGAAAGGCGATCGCTCATTACTATGTAACTGCAATACAATCTGTGTTTGAGCATTATTTAGAAAGTTGCCAAAAATAATTAAAAATGTAATTGACAAAGTACTTAAATAGTTTAATGTTCTTTCACTTCAGCAAATTTGGACTTCGATCCGCTTACTCTACCTACCTAGTACGCGCATCTCGTACTGATCTATTAAAGAAAGCCATTGATGATGGTAAATTTGCAAGATACATATTTGTAGGCTATTCAAAGGTATTAGCATACATGACGAGATTCTTAACGTCAAACTAGATTCAGTAGGTACGACAGGTCCTATATTTACTACGTATTACGCAATCACCTTTGATACAAATATCAGGTTGTTCGCATTTCCATTGCTTATTCTAAACCCAACATTACTAATTAAGGTGGTCCTAAATTGTTCTTGCAAACTATAACCCCGCGAATTTTCTTTTTAAAGTAATAAACAAAAATTTTCATTCTTGCTAATTCCCAGATCATTTCTGATCAACACTAGCTCAACACGTTTCATAACTTCATTCTATCCAAAGTTCGTACTAATTATGAAAAACAGACAGTTGACTGTGGCCGTATCATTATGGATCAGATTACCCTTTACATAATTCTTCAGAATTCCCTGAGATCTTGTAATGAGTCAATTTTTGTTGTTCTTGTTATGCGATGCATGTGCGACAGTGTACTGTATAACACCCTCTATGATTTCTTTGGCATGATTATCTGTTTGCCTCACATAGCTAGCCAGTACTGTTACACTACCATACAATGAGGAGGGGTAAGAAGGGATGGCCACTCGAAAAGCTGGATATTGGAAAAATAATTCATTCGCTGCATCGCTAGTATTGTCATCGCAGCAATCACAAATATTGGTGTCGCTGGGGCTTTCACCGTCGGAACCGCTCGCATGTTCAATGTTCTTGCTTTCTCAGACGATGACGTCAACATTTCTGTAATCAAGTGTTAACTAGCAAAATATCGCGCTGTGCAGATGCCGAGAGCATAAATGCTCTAACGCATCCCAATGGCAGCCTTCAACGCGAGAAGAGGCAGCTCTCGGAAGTCGTGTACGCCCTGAGTTCGGGAGCCAGGCTCATCATTGGTACGTTGGTTTCTTCGCGTGAAGGCAGTAAGTGCGCAGAATACGTTCTACTCCGTGAGTAGGTCAGGTTAGGGTATTCGCGGTCTCTTACCATTGCCCGACATTAGAAGGACTGACTGTTTGACTATGGTTGGTCAACTTGCTCAAGGCAGCAGCTGCGCTAGAAGTGCTGCCGAAGCACGTGGTACTCGCTCTCTTAGTATAAGTTGAATGTCGAAAGAACATTGCGGTAAAGTCCGTTTCCTTCCTCCCTGCCAAAAAGCAAGATGAAGCGACGAAGTACTAAGTAGGAAACAGAGGCCTGAGCGCTGTACATATATACATATATAGTGAGAGAGTGAATACTAGAGGTGTTTACGTGCCTGTAGGCCTGACATATTCTTCCACAGACTTAGAGTGGCACGTGAAGCATCACACGCACGCGAAAGGCACACAACAAACGCTTAACGCATCAACCCTCAATACTACCTAGAGCATTACTAAATGCGCGCACCTGTTAGCGCTAAAGCCTCATGTCTTGTTGTGATTGCGCAGCGTACACAAAGTGTTGACGCGATGCAGTAGTTCGTCTACCTGCGTTACTGCTGCTTCTCGGAGCCCCTACATTAGGAGCACGATGCATTCTGTGATACATCAGTTACCTGCGGTGACCATATGTAGCTACCAGCTTTTTCTTTTTCTGTGTTGCACACATACAGTGATCTTTGCCTGCAACGCAGCAATTGTGCGTTTGCAGAATGCTTTCGTATACATTCCGGTCAGCTTTCCGGATAACGTGATTTGGGGCAAGCTTTACGTGATAGGCGAGCCTTCGCTACGCTTGTACGCATCGGGGTTGTGCGGCGAGAAGGGCCGCTGCTGCGTGCTACAGGCCGCACATGGAGACAAGGTGCATTGCTTTCATGTTTTTCTAGTGCAAAGTACCTTCTCTAAACCCACAGCCATGGTGTAAAAAAAATATATTTGGCCACAGTTGAGCCATAAGGCCGCAGTTGCAGAGGCACTGAAGTGCCAGTGTCCCAAGCTCAAGGCAGACAGTCTCTAAATAGAAACCTGTGTATGGAGACGACGCTAAGTATACGCTGGGTGTAGTATATAGGTGCTATGATCATAACCGCACACGCTAAAATATGAAGTCGTAATAAAAAAAAAAACACAATGACAAAAATAACAGCACCTAAAATGTGTTACAAACCTACAGTGAAACATAATATTTGTGAAATGTATCGAAACGAGCTGAAAGGTATATAAATGCGGATTAGTGCTTGCTCCATTCTTCGCGAATTCACTTTTGTTTTCTTCGTTTTCTCGACGTTTTGTATGACGCCCATGTTTCGATAGCTGAACAGGCGCTTTTGAAACTGTGTTGGGCGTGTATTAGTTTACGCGCTAATGTCATATATTTCTTTGGATTGTCACAGTACATTGGCTCCTGAAGGAGGGGATATTCACTTACAGCGAGCAGGCATATGAACATATAGACTGTATACGTAACGGCTACTATTATACTCTAGTATGCTTCCCGGCGACGCGCCGAGCGTAGCACACGTATCGTCAAAATTCCTCGTCAGACTAGCCAGGCATTTAAGACAAATTAGTTTCTTATTCGCACGTCTCATTTAAATACATCTCTACACACTTAACGTTTTCGTCAGCCAACGCAAACAGACCTAAGTAAAAAGATAAGGAAATTGAAGATCGGCAAATCCTTAACAATACTGTCTCGAGGCTATTTAATTTGCTAGCTTTAGTTTTGTATGATGCGCTACACAATGTTTGGGTGCCTTATACTGATCCTCACTTTCTTAATTTTGTTATTTTCTCTTTCCTTTTTTCTTTTAAAGCCGCACCTTAAGTTTCCTTGTCATATGGTTAAAGCGCCGCGTCAGGAGCTGGGTGTACGGCTGGGATTGCCGCGTACCCCTGTCGTCAGCCATGCTTTTACGAGTAGACGTTGTACAGGAACACAGACATTCAAATCTGCCCCCTCTTTTTGAGTGTGCGCCTTTGAGTCTTAGAAACCAGTCTCGCAAGGATGTGGTAATCAGGCGCTCCTAGTGCATTAGGAATGCTGTCGGCGGTTGTTCCGTCCAGACTCAAAGGCCTTTTGAAGTCTGTGGTGTCTCTCACAAAGGTAGCGTTAACATTGTTACGTAAATTCGGTCTGCTGAAGCACGACTACACCTAGGCTCTAGGGTCCCGTTGAGATGAAGTCACGGGGTTTACTTAGTGACATTATCCCGTCACAGCTTCTTCACATCTCCAGGATATTACCTTTGCTTGCAGGATAAAAATGAAATTGCGTACCACTCGTAATTCGCTAGTTGTTCGGATATACAAAATTTTCTCAATATTTTCCTCTTCGGCCTCACATACGGCCGTGATCGAATAATCGGGAAAGTCCGAATATGCATTTTTCGATCAACTGTGCGACGAACAAACAAAAAAAAATCGACCCGTATTTGAAATTTCGAGCAGTCGCGCATCGCTAAGGCAAATGCTTATTTCTTCCTAACTGTTTCACTTGATGGACTAGCATTATTTGTATAATGAATACCTCTCTATATATCAGCCAATGGATCAATCACGCTGAATATCTTCGAAAAGCTAAAACAGTTATGGCGACTTTTTTACAAACGCGTTGAGCCTATAGCTGCCATCTTGATCGATCACGCACGTTCGTGTTTGTCGTTCCTTGCTCGTCCTCAGCTTTCGCGCTGTTCAAGATCGAAGCACACCAACTTGCCAAACTATCCGTTTTAAGCTTATAGCGCAGGTCTTAAACGTCATTGACAGATGAATTTTAGAGCTCTAAATAAGGATGGTAATTAATTATAAGGTTTTAAAAATGCGCATCTCTACTGATAGGAGCACGCCGCCTAGACCATTTTTCCGCTCCCGTGGTTTTGGACGCGGCATTGTTTGGGAACGTCATTCGTGCGCCCGATTCCATTGGCTTCCTTTGTGCTAGAGGAGAAAACATAAGCCACCAGGCTTGTGGCGACACCTAAGGGCGCAGATATGAACCAGAAAAGCACGTAGCACGGCCTCCGCGATCCACGAAGCTCCGGCGAAGCTTGGTAAACTATGGACCTAAACCCAGAACGCTCGGCATATAAGCTCGAGGAAAGCACAGCTTTGAAGCAGGGAACTTTTATTTGCCCGTGGCTGTCTCGCTACAAGGTGTATCGCTTAATTATGGTGGCAATGACGTGTTATAGGTGTAGCGTAACCGCTAACATAATTAAAGAAAAATATCCTTTCAGGGACCCTTTTGCTATATTCATTGGTATGTTCGCGCAACCCCGCATTAAACAAGTATTTAGTTTTTAGTGCGTTAATTAATCTAGTGATGTGCTCTTCGTTTGTATCCTGAAACTCAATATTAACACCTCCTTTTTTCCACTCAAATTTCTGCACCAAGGAGCTGGCGTGGGCTTGCTGCAGTCCGTTGGCAGAATAGGAAAAGACGTGGTTGGGGAAAGTGACGGCGGTCTCCTAGGCTTGCTCAGTTCGCTCTTCACTGGCCTTAATGTCAGCTTAGGTGAGTGCTTTTATATTGCGGTACTGGATGAAAGACAGATAAGCGTTAAGCAATACATCGAGCAAATGTCGAGCTGTTCATTTTGCATCGTTTCGTACTCACGTACGAACCATAGTTGCTCAACGGGAGATATATTGACAGCCATTCTTATGTTGTTTGTTAGCCTCTTCTGTATTGATTTTGCTGCACCGAAGACGCTAACGCAGCAACCGCGAATCAAATCGATGCAGTGCGATTAAGTAGAATGCGTTAAATGGAGCGATCTATTATCGCGAAGATGCACGCGAAGGCTGTGCATATCGCAGAAGCAAGACGTCACGTTAGTGAGCCATGCGCAGGCAGATAATATAGAACTTTCAGGAACTGCATTTTGGCGCATTCCCATGATTTGGGGACATCTGTACGCGGCGACATCTCTCGGCGGCAGCAACGGCATCCTGACATAACTGAATGAGAAATGGGCGAAAAAAATCATATCTCGTGAAAAAAGCTGTAGTTATGAAAAACGACTCCGGGTTCTATACAGCAGAGACCTACTGGAACACTATGGTAAAATTGCAGTATTGCCCTACAAAGCGTGTGGTTTCCCAGGACAATTGAACACCGCCCATTAGAAACACATGGGGCCCCATCGTACAATATTAAAGACTCTGGGAAGCCACGCCATTTGTAGTGCGACACTGTAATTTTAACGGAATGTTCAAATAAGTCTCTGCCGTATGGAACCGGGAGTTGTTTTTGATAACTAGCTTTTTTCGTCAGATACGATTTTTTTCGCCTATTTCCCATTCAGTTACGGCAGCCCACCGCTGTTCCTGACGAGAGATGACGCTGCGTTCACATGTGTCCCAATGCTGGCCATGTACGTTGTTTTTTACTCGCCGTAGTAGCTCAGCGGCTAAGGTTTTCCGCTGCTATAAGCTCGAAGACGTGGTTTCGATTCCTGGCGACGGCGCTTGCGTTGCGACGGCGGGCAAAACGCAAAAACGCGCATGTCGTTCAATTTAGGTGCACATTAAAGAACTGCAGGTTGTCAAAATTAATCTGGTCTCTTGCGTTACGGCGTGCCTTGTGATCACATTCTAGTTTTGACACGTATACAGGTATCAAATACAAGTTTCCTAGATTTCCTTAGTTCACTAAGTCTTCGAATACATTTTATGAGGACATTTCACTGATTCGCAGAAAGCAGACACGCGGCTCATCGACTTCGTTTTTATTTATTTTTTGTTTATATGAAATACCTTGCTGGTCCGTTGGGCATTGTGTAAGGGGGCCGCTACAATCACAACATTCTATACCAAATAAACAGTATCAAAAACCAGGTAAGAAACGACGGTACATAATACATAAAATTTGAACACGTAATACATAATAATACACGTAATACATACAGAATAAATACATGATGCATACATAGTACTTACATAATATATGCAAATCTAGCCATGTTAACGTACTTCAGTGAAAATGTGCAATTAGTTGGTGGTGGAATGTGTCAGGGTTGGACAATGAAGCGTTGTTGTCCGGCAGGTTATTCCATAATCTAATGGCACGTGAAAGTGCTGATGAACTGAATGTTAGAGTGTCACCATATATGCGTGTAAAACTGAAATTATTATGCAATTTTTATGCAAATTATTATGAAATTATTATGCAATTTTTTTTTCAATGCATTTTTTTTTACTTTCCAGACCTAGTAAGAAATGTTTTGCTGGCGGTGCTTGGAACCAAGGATATCCTTCTGGGCACGCCTTCAAAGGACGCGCTGACGGCGGATCCTTAGGCCAACGGGAACTAAGGAGAAAGTGGGAAGCTGCTACGAAGACGTTGGATGACGCCTACGCCGAAAGCGCTCACGCCAATACCAGCCCAGAACGTGTCCTGTGGGGCCTGTGTTGTGTTAACCGCCCTTCGGTTTCTGTACAAAATAAGATAGCTCTCGCTGTTCTCTTTACAACTCCTATTTCCCCGCCCCTGTGCAGGGTAGCAAACCGGTTACAAGAACCACGTTGACGTCCCCGCCTTTCCGTTTCATCTCACACTTTCTATCTCAAGCCAGAGCTTTTACTTAACAGCAAGGATGTTTGAGCTAACGCACGAAATCTTAAACGTTTCTCTTAGGCCTGCAGCCGAGACGAAATCAAAGATAATGTGTTATTAACAGCATCTTTGTTGGTTTACAGTCAAAACGAGTTATAGCGAAGTATGATACACAGAAATTATAAACTTAAATAAGTAACCGTAATTTCTTCTGAAATTTTTACACCTATGAGAATCCACAGAACACAATTAAAATATGGTTTTAAGCAACAAGAAAATGTTTACAGGGTTCTGATTTCGTACATACTCGGGGACAATTTTTCTTGGCAATGAAGTGAAGGCTACAGAACGACATCGCGCGTGTCCTACCGCCAATGAATGTAGTTCGGCAATTGCGTCCGTATTTTCTACGTGAGATATAAAAACAACACCTTTATTTTCCACAAGCAGCTCCTTGAGACAGGACGCAGCACACACCAGTATGATATTTGTATTTATTTCACTTTAGACGCTGTCACATTGCTTTTCTGTGCGCGCGTGAGAAAGTCGCGCCTTTTACGCATGCCTCAAACCATAGAGTTTCCTACAATACTTACTAGACGGAACTCTGGCGCTACTGTCTATGGGAGCTGCAACACATGCCGCTTCAGCAGCATGGGAATGATGGGTAGTATACGGATCCGTGTTCTTGTGCCCGTGTTTGCACGCCCTGTCTTTTAAAATGAATACTTACCAATTAGATGAGCTCTTGCTTATTCATCGCATAAGAAAGGAAGGCTAACAATAATAATAATATCTGGCGCTTTGCTTCCCAAAACCAAGATATGATTATGAGAGACGCCGTAGTGGAGGGCACCAGCACTTTCGACCATCCGGTGTCCTTTAAGTGCACTCACATCGCATAGTACACGCGCCTCTAGCATTTCGCCTCCATCGAAATGCGAGCGCGCCGTGGCCGGGATCGAACCCGCGACCTTCGGGTCAGCAGTCAAGGTAAGGCTCAGACCCGGGCACAAGAGAAGAGTAACGCGAACGCCGCATTTCCAAATTTTCAATTCACCCTATCTTTATGAATCCACAGCAACTAGTTCGCATTCCAGTCATTTTACTTTTTTGCATAAAAATGATAATCTACTGATCATTCCGCGCTGTTTGGGATGAAATCAGTCGATTCGTGACAGGCAAAGCGACTCGTCTGACGGAGCAGCTCAAAACTCCAACGAGCTTTGGATCAAATGGCAAATCTTCATACAGGACGTGCTGCCGCTGTACACACCACTCAGCCAACGCCGAGGACTCCCGCATTCTCCAGCTCTCCGTGGACACAGCACGCTGTGCCTTGGTCGACATCCGGGTACGGTTTCCGCCGTAATGAAGCCCGGACGCCACGTGGCTTAGTGTACATAGAGCAGAGGTACTTCAGGACAATTATACATAATCGAACTGCGGCGTTGATAAGCTGCTACATGCGCAGGAGTCGAAGAGTTTCTCGCGCTCTTAGGGCGCATTTGTGACCATTTACTTTATTTCCATTCCCCTCGTCTTCCGTCATTAGCCCAGGCAAAGCTACGCCGTCGTTATCGCCTGGTCGAATCTGGCATTTGGTTCGCCGGATAATCGGAATGGAAATTGAAATCGATCGTTGCAAATGAGAAGTCCCAGGGTACATCGGCCTCTTGGCGCAATGAGCGATAAGAAATGCGTGGAAAACTTGAAAAAATTCCAAAATACAGTTCTGGCTAGCTTTACGGACGATCGATACGCCGCTCTGCTTATCAGCTTTCGTGAAACAGGCCTGCGTGATTACGTGCAACGTCCGTCGCTGTGTAGGCCAGCGAAGAGCGTTATGCATGAAATCGGATGCCATTCCGAAATCAGAGTGATCCGCGGACATGCTAACAATACGCAGACAAGACTCGTAACTCCACTACTCGGGGTGCGTGCGGCGACATAAAAGATACATTATCGGTTACAGCTGCATCTATCGTCTCGCCCACGACGGCTTGACAAGGAGGCTTTTGCAGAGGCTATCCCCGGCAAAAGCCTACTAAGTTACGAGTCTTGTCTGCGTATTGTTAGCATGTCCGCGGATCACTCTGACTAGATAGGACGACGCGTGCAGTGCACCGCTCGTATACGAGTGTGCACTGCACGCGTCGTCCTATCTTGTTGTTTAAAAAAACGTGCCGACGTTGTAGAACTTGAGTGCAATTTGAGTTGAATATGACTGCCGCGTTTAGTATTAAGGGCTTTGATTTCTCGGAAGCGCGTCTCTCAACAGCTTTATAAGTGTGCTAATTTTATATTCACAGTTCTTCTATATTCACAGTATAAGTGTGCTAATTTTATATTCACAGGGAATAGGATTAAAACACATAATCGCTTATTCGCGCAACAGATGGGCTTAGTGTAGTGCAGCGCGTACGGGGCGACGGGCCAGCTTTCAGAACGGGCGCGCTCATTTCTCTCCGACAGGTATAGTATAAACGAGGGAGTAACATTGCTGTTGAGTCGAAAGAACAACGAGCCTTCGCAGAAGAAGAATGCAGTCTCCTGAGCTCGAGGCTGACTAGAATATATGACTAGAGTACACAGGGAAAAAATTCTGTTCAATTATTATGAGCTATGTGCACTTAAGTACTATGATTTATCGTAAATGTATGACTAAACTAGATACCCTGTATGTTAGTAAGCCTGAAGTTTGAGGACGCAGCTTTTCTATAGGCAGTGGCTAATAAAATTTCAAAACAGGGGTATCAGCTGTGAATGAACGACAAGTGATATGCTAATATAATGCCCTAATAATTTCATAATTCATGTATGAGAAATAATACGATGACTGCGTATGTTATACTCCGAGGAAAACTACAAAATGAACAATGAATATAAATATATGAACACACACAGTTATTATTGCACATAATGTCTATCACAGATTCTACTGCTAGTGTACCTGCTACTCAGGTATCCTAAAAAAAAGAGTATTGCAAAGTGCATGAACATAAAACAAACAAATATCTCTAAACTTTGTCAAATTTTAGCTAGCCAGCAGCCTTATGCAACTAGCCTAACACTGTGACTAAAACACACAACCGAAATAAAACTGCAGAGAAACGAACTTAAGTTAGGCGTTGTCCTTGAGCTTGTCGAGAATCTTCAGCAGTTTAATCCTTGCTCAGCAACGTGGAAAACTCTCTTCCTTGTGCAACACACTTCGAATTAGTCCCAATGTTCGGGCGAAAGCAGACGGGTAGGAAACATCTTTTATGCAATATACGGTCAAACACAATAAAAGTACCTTTTCAAGCGTGCAGTCATCTTTCAGGGTAACACGTTCGTCCTCATCACAAAAAAAATTGCAGTAGCTTAGCTCGGCTATGCCAGGATATACGTAGCGTTATCCCAAAGGTTCAGCTGATTATTCTTAGCTTTCCAGGTTGTCTAGGATTATTAGCCTTCTTCTGTTCATTCTTCGTACGCTGAACCGCTAAGTGCCAGGCAACTACTTCGGGATCCCATGAGATAAGCTTCTCGGCTCTTCTGCGCCGTTGAGCAGCATTTGCGCTCTCTCTCTCCATGGCGTTACCCACCTGCAAACGCCAGTAAGAGGCGCTATCAATCGGCTCCAGTGCAGTGTCAGACGGCGACTGCCCAGCGAAGGTGAATAGCTGCGCGCGCGCTGGCGCCAGTCTGTCTGTCATGGCTACGACGTCCCTACTCTCGAATGCGCAGACCAGCAGCGGCGAGTCGCGCGCGGCGGTGGCGGAGAGCGCGTGAGATTGCGGTGGCGGAGAGCGCGGAGAGCGGTGAGCCAGCTGTGTGACATCACTGATCCTTGCGCATGCGCAGCACGGCTCATGAGGTACCACGCGAAATCGGCTCCGGCTAGGCAAGTGTAGCAACGCTACAAAAATGAGCTTTGTTGCCGAGCTCCAAGCAATCATGGGTCCTGGCGACCCATGGACACCTGCAAGATACTGAAAAAAAAATTAATATATGTTTCATGTTTTGCATAGCACATCTTTATGCAAAAAGCTAACAGTTCAGAGGTAGTGGATGGATGAATGCCAGCACTAAAATATTGCAAGCTTTAGACGCAGAACCGTGCATGAATTGAGATTGTTATGGGCGTGGTTTATGCAATAAAGCAGTTTCAGAAATGCTGATACGCAGCTATAGGTGCCATTGCTTGAAATTTCGCTAATGCCTTCAAAGTAGCCACAAGTACAATATCAGATCTCACAAGTGTATAAGCAAGCGTTTCTTTGTGTTTCGAATGCAATGTCCATATCATATCTGTTCCATGAAAATGGGCAAAAACAGTAGCCAAATGAGTGTACTGAGACCATAAGTTATGGAAAGCAGAGCTTTGGCTTGCTTCAATAGTAGCCTGAAATGGAGGCCTGAAGCCACCTCTCAATGATGACAGGTGGTGACAGACGGCATGCTATAGTGCGTTGCGCATGTCCTTTTGCACTAAACTTGAGTGCTGTAGTGTCACGCTTACAGTGCAAACCTGGAAGTGCCTGGTATCTGTTTCTGTTGTGAAATGGAAGCATCACAGGACAATCAAAAAGGCCCGAATAGATTGCCTACATTGACTTACATGATTGCTTATGTGTGTACGCCTTTGTGCATACAGATGTACTTGAAATATCTTAATAATGCAGCTTCTGAAAGAATTGACTGGGATTTATTCAATGGCAGTAAAGCAACTCTGCTACAAACAATAATAATAATAATATCTGGGGTTTAACGTCCCAAAACCACGATATGATTATGAGAGACGCCGTAGTGGAGGGCTCCGGAAATTTCGACCATCTGGTGTTCTTTAACGTGCACCTAAATCTAAGTACACGGGCCTCTACCATTTCGCCTCCATCGAAATGCGACCGCCGCGGCCGGCATCGAACCCGCGACCTTCGGGTCAGCAGCCGAGCACCGTAACCGCTATACCACCGCGGCGGACCTGCTACAAACAAGGCGGACGTAGCGACACATTGCAAAACCTAAAGGTCATGTCCACACTAGGATACATATAGCAGTTCCCAGTCATCATGTAAGGTGGCTACGCATAGGCTAGCATAAATATTCTTTGCAGCACCAAGGAAACAAACTTCAATCTACATGGGTGTTCTAATACTGAAATTTGACGTATAATCTTTCTTTGAGTGAATGATACAAATTACAATAAAAGTCAATGTCAGAGTACCTTAGCCGACTCAAATGGCCCACTTTGTGAAGCAGATGCATGCAATGAATAGTGCTGTTGTATATAGACTAATGTCACAACTTTGCAGATCCTTTCGGCTGTCAATGCATACGTCTGACAGTGGTGCCACCACCTGCTTATTGAATATAGCCTTTCTTCCATTGCAATTAAAGCCCTTTTACAGAAAAAAAACATTTTCGTATTCGAAAGTATTTTGTGTTTCCATATGGCATATTGAATTGGGCCATAAAATTACCTTGGATATCTCCTTTCAACATGGTCTTGATAAACATGTATTCGTCGTCTGATCAGACATAGAAGAGCTTTTTTTTTTCAAGTTTTATATGCGACGCCGAAAATTGCTGCATAATTGTGACAAAATATTTGTGCGAAAGAAAATTCTTCAATGGAATGGGCTAGCTATAGACCTAATTGTAATTTAGCAACTCTGCACCGAAAACAAATGTCTAAGCTACATCTGTTGCAGCACCTGAACGCAGATAAATAGTTACATTGTTTACGAACGTTTTACGATAGTCAAGTAAGCTTCGCATAGCAAGCCTCTCGGTTCAGCGTGCTAAGCTGTCGGCACGGCGCACCAATTCCCCGTACCGACTGAGCAACGCGTGAGCGCGCGTGCTCCCGCTGCCGACAAACAGGCCGAGTCGGCTGTGCCAGATTTTTCCCTTTTACTTCAGTAGCGACAACTGCCTCCTTTCCCGGCCCTCTCTCACGCGTAGCTGGCGTCCGACGCCATTTTCTTCCTAACTTGGAAGATTTACAAAGCCATGCACGTCTAAGTACGTTAGCCACGCATCTTTCAGCGGACAATATGCTAACGCGATGTGCCTTTCTCCTCCCGTCAAACCGCTGTCATTAGTGAATGGGGGATCGCGTTCCACCGGGTGCTGGAAAAGCGTTAGGAAGAACATGGCTACCGAAAACGAGCGTTAGCCAATGAGATTCGTCGACGGCGCTTCAATGGTTGTCGGTACTTAAGAAAGATCAGGGAAAAATCTAGGGACTTTAGCTTTGCCTATACCCCCAGTTTCGCCAGAGCTTCTCTCCAGAGCCGCAGCACGGCGCTGTCATCGCCCCGCAAACTTGAGCTTGGGTTCTTTATACTGGGCCCAGCCCGTCACCGCAGAGTCTGTCACGCTTAATGGCGATTGAAGGGCGGTTTATATGCAATACCTTGTGGTGGAATAAAAATGGGCCATTTATCTGGCGGACGCACATAAACATAAATATAGTTTAGTTTCACACCTGGTTTTATTACTACGAGACTTTTATTTATTTTTTTTTTGAACGGAGGGTAAGCTGCCCACACTTTTCGAACGCACCATTTATTGATTCCTGTGCTGGCAAAATGCAGGCAGGCTCGCGACTTTAAAGGTTCCGTGATGGCGCCTGTATTTTGATGGCAACCAAACTCGTTTGAATACGCCGCGCGCGAATCACGAACGAACAATTGGAAACTCACACTTCGCAGACTCTATAAAGCCTTACCTTTTTTTTTGAACACCAAGTCCGCATATTTGGGGTAACGAATGTGTCTGAGAAGAAATACGAATTTCGCATTGTTGCCGCTAGCCCCAGTTTATTCTCGCGATTTAGTCGCGAACGTGCCAAGCAATCACGCTTTGTTGCATTTTCGATTCTCGTGCGGTTGCCCCTCGGGAAGAATTCAATGCAGCATCGGAACCTTCCCACGCCTGTCTTCATTTATTCAGCGTCTGCGAGATCGTTAGCCGCACTGCCGTCGACAGACTCGCTCGAGGGCTAAGCGTGCGCCATGGCCTCGGGGGGTACCCATTGTCAATGAAGCAGTAATCAATACTTGCGCTTCCGTGTGGTCTGAACCAGATGTCTTTCACCTCAGGCGGGGCATAATAGTGTCGAGATGGAAGTTTTTTCAAAAGCGTAGTGCTGATGCAACGAGGTGAATTGGTCAAAGTTTATAGTAAAATGCGAAAAAAGAAAGCATAGCATGAAAGTTCTGAAGTAACAAATTAAATTCATGTGAAGCTAATTGATAATGGAACCACAGAAAGCCTATAGGGTAAGCCAATCTGTTTTCTTTTATTTCTTAAATTCAGATGTACAATGATACGCTAAAGGAGAGATACCCTTGGTCGAGGTGAAAGAAGGTGGGAGGGAAAGGGGGGGGTGCAAACCTACGACCTCCGCATTAAACATGAGTCGCACTACCAGTCTTGCTACATCTTTTAGCACAGTTTATATTCTCTTTAGCTTAGCACTCACTTCTACACTTCCTTGACAGAAGCACAAGAATTTGAGGACGCCTGAGCTTCGCCTCAAGAGCAGAACGCGATAGTGTAATCGGGCCCTGTTCGCGTCGCCTTCTTAATCGCTAGCCTCGCTTCGCTTCTCAATGGACATCTAAACCATGCCGTAAAGAAAGGAATGTCTATGCGCCTGTTAAATGTCCCTTTCAAACTATCCTAGACTGCCTACCGCAAGTACAGTTGCGAAGTGCCTACTACAACATATTTCTTCTTTTTGCGTGTTGGCGAGGTAACCACTACGCGTCCGTAAGTGAACACGCTCACATACGCAGCTGCACACGTTATTCATGCTGTTATTGATAATGATAATTATTATGCCTTTGTTCTTTCTAATTGGTGGGTCTTTAAACCAACCACTCATAGCGATTTTCACATGCGTTGACGCCTGGTGTAATTCTACGCTTCTGCGACATGCAGCATACATGTGTTGACGGCAGTCCTCGCACTACATGACATTCATGGTGTGTCTTTAAGAGCGCATCTCTTAGGCGCCCGTTCCTGCGTTGAATGGCGTGGCCGTCGTCGGCGTAACCGATGGATAGAACGAGCGCGACAGAGAGCGAACGCAGAGAGCAGCGAGCTGCTGTATTAGCGTCTGCAATGCCTCGTGCCTGCTCGCGCTTCTTGTTGCAGCGCAACGCATGCCTCCCGCACACGGGCACGAGCGAGAAAGTGGGTTGACCTTTGAGGCTTGTGTGTGGAACGCCATAGCGGACCCTTTATAGTCCGGCTCAGCATTCTTGTGAGACAGCGGCGGCGGATGTTGGCGATGCCGGGTTCACCACGATGAAGGAAAGGCTACGGGGGCGGAGCTACTGCACATGTACTGCTCCGCGAAGTAGTCCGGTTCGGCGCGCGTTTCGAATTTAGTCTTGGTTAGTGGGTGCAAAAACGCGAAATGGCACTGCGTAAAGCAAAACAAATATAAATATCTCCTTGGTGCGCGCTGACCCTCTTTTCAAACAGCGCCCCGTAGAAAATAAAGTAATCGTGTTTTTTTTTATTCTCGCGTAGAAACCACGGACGCAATTGTGGGACTATACTCTTCAGCGGTAGCACACGCGTAGTTCGGCTCTGTAGCATTCCCTTCATTGCCAAGAAAAGTTGTCCGCGAGTATATATCTCCCACTCGCGTCTCGCCGCGTCACCTTGACGCAAGCGCATTTGCTCAACTTATCGCCAAATGAAAACAGCTAAACCGCTGCGCTCAGAATTCGCATTGGCAGTCTCGTAATCGTCGATGATTTTTTCGATATTTGAAACTTTCATGCCATTTTAATCAAATTGATTAAGCTTGCATTGCTGACCAAAAAGGCAAGCCCATAGCCTTTGCAAATCTTGTACTTTTCGATATCTGAAAGGTTCATCTCGTTTTAATAAAATTGATTGATGGTGCATTTCTGACCGAAAAGGTAAGCCTATAAACTGAAAATATGGTATTTTTCGATTTCTGAAACTTTCATCACATTTTAATGAAATTGAGTTAGGGTTCATTCCTGACCAAAAAGTACATAGTCTTTGGAAATATGGATTTCTGAAACTTTTAAAATCATCATATTTTAATGACATTGATTTATGGTGCATTTCTGACCAAAAAGGTAAGCCTTTGTAAATACAGTATTTTTCGATTTCTAAAACCTTCCTTACATTTTAATGAAATTGAGTTAGGGTCCATTCCTGACCAAAAACGCATGCCTATACTTTGGAACTATAGTACTTTTTGATTTCTGAAACTTCCATGGCATTTTAATCAAATGGATAAAGGTTGCATTTCCGACCAAAAACGCAAGGCCGTCGCCTTTGTAAATCTTGTACTTTTCGAGATCTGAAAGTTTCATCTCGTTGTAGTCAATGTTCAGTGCAACCTTTAAACACCGTCTCCTGCGCTGCTGTTGTAGCCGAGATGGTGAAGTGTTCGGCTCAGAAGCGAAGGGGCGCTGGTTTGAATCCCGCTGAAGGCCTTACCAAGAAAAATGAAAAGGCATGCTGCAGTGATGCGGTTACCGTGGCTAAAACGCACTTCGTACATCAGAGACTGATGGTTTCGCATTGCATTGCCGGTAGTGCTGAGCAGAAAATCATGGCATCATGCGTGTATAGGGCCTCGCATTACCACCTCCACCATTGGATTTTTCAGCATGTGCGGCGATAAGATACTGGCCGACCCTGAAACGCAGTAGAAGGGACGGCCAGGCCCTAAAAGTTATGGTTGGTGTTTTCTTGTTTTTTTATGTTGAATATTTTATAAAAAAAGGAGGACCCCCTGTTCGCTGCACGGGAAGTGTCCACTGGTCCCATGCCGCAAATCGGGAGTCCTCCAAGCGTGTTAAGCTTCGCACCACTGCGGCACCACCCGAAGCTCGCGTGTACCCTTTCGAAACCAGTGGGTGGCTGGTCGGCAGCGGGAATCGAACCCGGTACCTCCCGTATTGGAAGCTGACGCCCAAGCGTTTCGCCATCGCTGCGGTGAGGGTACCAGCAAACAACATGCAAGATATCGGTTTCATGAAAATGCGTCGAAACATAAAAAGAATCGACTGAACGAAATAAATGTCAGGGTCACTAGGTCTAAGTGGGAGGGTCCCTTATATCAGGAACCACCTTGCTATAACCTTAACTTTTGGTTGCGATGCCTGCACCGGGATTCAAACTACCACCCATTTGGATACGAGCGTAACATCTCAGCCACCGAGCTATTGGAACGGCGCAGCAAACATTGCTTACAATTTGGCCTGTACATTATTACACTCCATAATCTTAAAACTTAATGCTAGGATTCTTAACAGCGAAGCTGTTCTAGCTAAACTGTGTGACCGTGGCCTCATGAACGGGTATATGCCACAGAATTTGGACAAATCTCTCTACTCACCGCTACGGCGTAGCCTGTAATAACCATGATGGGTGAGAGAACGAGTGCAGGCAGAGAGAGAGAGAGAGAGAAAATCTTGACGAGGCGAGATTCGAACCCGCGTACCTTCGATCCGAGGGCGAGCGTCCTAAACGCTCTGCTATCCAGGTAAGCTAGCAAGGCATAGCAAGGTATATCATGTATCAAAGCATATAATTGCCTTGGGAAATGGAATTGAGCGTGAGGAAGAGAGATGTAATAGTGAGGAGCAGGAAAAGGAGGAGGGGAGAGGGTAGAGCGTAGCATAGAAAGAATGAGAAATAGAAAAATAGAGGGAAAGTAATGCAGAAAGAAAAAGAGAGGGAAACGGAGACATCAACGAAAGAAAGCGAAAAACAAGAGAGGAAAAAAAAGAGAAAGAAAAAGGAAGCAAGAATCGTGTCGCCTAGCGACAAGATGCCGCACCACCTGGCCAAGCCGCGCATGCGCAGTAGCTAAGCCACGCCCGCCGACGGAGAAATCGCCCGCAAACACCGCTCTATAGTGCCTAACCTGGCTGCGCCCGATCCTGTCCAGATAATCATGGGGCGTCCTAAGAAAGTGCGTACTTCGAATAAACAAGCCACGCATCTCAAAGTTAGACGTGTCAGTCGACGGGCCCGTGCTTTGCTGTGCAAAGCTTTGCGCGACTTAGTGCAAACTGTCCGCATTTTTCTCGTAGTCTCGTAGATGTACCACTTCAAAAAAACATTCGTGTCAGTCATGACGAAGGCTATAGCTTCTATAAAAAATCTATTTTTCTATGTCTTTGCTGTTCTTGGAATAAGATAAAAGAAATCATTGAAGCATTTTTCACCAAAAAGGGAAGCCCATAGGCTTACTGGTTGGTCAAAATTACCCCTCAAACCTATTTTATGTGTATACAACAAAATATTCCAGGTCGAAAAACTCTAAATTAGCTAAGCCTATAGCTTTATTTTCTGGTTAAAAAGACACCCACGTTATATATTTAAGCAAAGTTTAAGAAAAGGTCGAAAAATAAACAAAAGTTTTACATAGGCTTGCCATTTAGGTAGAAAGTGGTCCCCAAATCGAATTCATCAGAATACGACGAAACTTTGCAAAATCGTAAAAATACATTTCCAAAGGCTGTAGGCTTGCCATGTAGGTTGAAGATAGTGCCAAAGTCAAATTCTTCAGAAAACGACCAAACTTTCAAAAATCGAAAAGCACAATATTTCCAAAAGCCTTCTCGTTTATGTTGAAAATGGCCCCAAAATCTATTTCACCACAATACGACCAAACATTCAAAAATCGAAAAGCACGACATTTCCATAGGCTTGCCATATAGGTTGAAAATGATCCGAAAATTGACTCAGTCATGATACGACCGAACTATGAAAAATCGGAAAACACAAGATTTCCAAAGGCTATACTATTTAGTCCGAAAATAAACAAAAAAGGAGGAGAAATTGTCTAGCACCAACAGCTAAGGACGACAACAGACAGATGATATAAATGGTACGAGCGCTAATGTTACACTGAATACTTTGTTTGCTGATCTTTTTTCTTTTTGGAAAATATGACATATATACGCGTGCGCTCGTCATTACAAAATGAGATGAAAGCTGTCAAGCAATACACTTCGTTCTTAAATTGTGATAGTCATAGCGTACTGGCAGTCAGTCCCACAGCCAGGAATTTTTATCAGGAGGGGGAGGGGGCACTTGCTGAAGGCCTTGGCTATTTCAGAAAAAGGCAATTTTTATTATTTATTTTCAATAAAACACCCCCATCCATCAGAATGTAGGGGGGGGGGTGGCTACGGGCCTGCTGACAGTACTTTAAGATTAATTGAATGTGGTTCAATAATATCGCGTCCAAAGTTATCATGCAGCCGATACGAAATCACAGTGATTGAAAAAGAGCAGCGTGCGCGCGTAACACAAACTGGATGTTAGGAACTAATCTTGTGTGCAATTCTTCTTCATCGTTAACAGCGTGAATGCATGCTCATTTCCAGAGCCCGACATTTTCTCAATGGGCGCATGATAAGCTCTAGCTCACGCGTAATCAATGAGGCATATTTCCTTAAACTGTAAGTAGTTGTTTTAGTACGCCATCACTGTCACGGCACACTATTGTGGGTATTGGATTTGGTGCATCCCGCCCGTAGTTAAACCAAGACACAAGTAGTATTCACATAACAAGGGGAAACAAGTTATTTAACGTTCACACGTCAGCACGACGACCGAAGGCGCGAGGCTGCTCAGGCAGATAGCGAGAAGCAGGCGACCAGCGACTCCAGGCAGACTGTGTTTCTTGTTGAAGCTGGACGATCCTCTGTGCGGGCGACGCGAAGGCGGGAACATTTTAAGAAGTAGGATGGGCCACGCGCATCGGTAATGCGCATCACGTGGTGCTATCAAGACAGCCAGTGAGGTCGTGTCTGCTACAACGTATGTAGCTCGCATTTTGTCATCAAACGCTCAGTAGAATGTCAGCGCTCGTCCTGTTTTCTAGTGTCTGGTTTGATCGTTCTTTGTTCACACTGCAGAATTTATTCGTCACGAACCAAGTAGTCAACTCCGAGATAATTGTATTCTAAAATTGATTTCTTCAAAATGCCGTGAAAGATTCAAAAATAAATTAATTGAGATTTCTAAACGCTTTGAGCTTACCCTTTCGTCCAAAAACTCTCGCCAGATCTGTTCAATCAGAATACGATGAAACCTTTAAAAATCTAGAAGTCTATAGTCTTAGCTTTCTGTTCGCAAAAGACACCCGAACTTATTTGTGAAGCTGTGCATTTGCCCAAGGATGGGCACGGAAAGCAACGCATTTATTGTTCACGTATGCAATACATGTGCAGCGACATGCATGTGTGTATGGAATAATGAGCAGTAAAATTGATTTTATTGTGCATTTCTGGACCAAAAGGGTAAGTCTATAGCCCTTGCAAATCATTTACTTTTCGATATCTGAAAGTTTCATCCCATATTAGTAGAAGTGATTTATGGTGCATTTCTAAATAAAAACGTCAGCCTGTAGGAAATCTTGAACAAAAAGGTAAGCCTTTGGAAATCTTGTACTTTTCGATATCAGAAAGTTTCATCACATTTTATAAAATTGATTTGTGGTGCATTTCTGACCATAAGGTAATCCTATGGCTTTTGGAAATATAGTATCTTTTTATTTCTGAAACTCTCATTTCATTTTAATCATATTGACTTAGCGTGCATTTCTGACCATAAGGGTAAGTCTATGGCCTTTGGAAATAAAGTACTTTTCGATTTCTGGAACTTTCATGCAATTTCAATGAAATTTATTTATGATGCCTTTTTGACCAAAAAGGCAAAATTGATTATGGATGCATCTATGACCTCGTCTTTCCGCTTGTTTCTTCCTTCCCTTGTAGTTTCAGACCACTGAAAGTTTCATCCCATTGCAATAAAGCTGGTTGAGCATAAGTTTCTAAGCAAAAAGTTAAGCCTATAGCCTTTGGAAATGCTGTACTTTTCTCTCTCTGAAAGTTTCATCTCATTGTAATAAAATTGATTTATTGTACACTTCTGACGGAAAAAGTAAGCCTATTGCCTTTGGAATAATTGCACTTTTGGATTTTTGAAACTTTCATCCAAATTTATTGAAATTAACTTACGGTCCATTCCTGACCAAAAATGGTAAAATTGCTTATATGTGCATTTCCAACCACAGTGGTATGCCTATAAGCTTTGGAAATCTTGTAGATTCAGACTACTGAAAGTTTCATCCCAGTAATAAAATTGATTGGAGGGAGGAGGAGGAATAAACTTTATTAAGGGAAACCAGCAGGTTTAAGTGGCCGGGCCTAGGCCTCCCATGAGGGGACGTCAAGGGCTTGCCTCAACGCCGCCTCACGGGCGTGCTGGGTCGCCCAGGTTTGTTCGCCAAGAGCGGAGCTCCGCAGAGCCTCGCGCAGCCTCGACGAAAGGGTCGTGGTGTTAGTGTGTGTGCAAAATTGATTGATTGTATATTTTTTTATCAAGAAGCTGAGCCTATAGCCTTTAGAAATGTTGCAGTTCTCCATGTTTGAACGTTTAATCCCATTTTAATGAAATTGATTGTGGGTGCATTTCTAACCAAATGCGTAAGCCAATACCCTTCGGAAATCTTTTATTGATAGTGTTCAAAGTTGGATGACATTCTGATAAACAGCATTCCGGGTGCATTTACGAACAAACAGACAACACTTTAGGCTTCAGGTATCCTGTATTTTTTGTTGAAGGGTTCATCCCAATTAATAATGGTTATTGTGGGTACAGTTTTTGACCAGAGATGTAGCCCTATAACCTTTGAATATGGTTGGAAGAAAGGATGTTGAGAGAAGCTGTGGAATGCGCTTGAACAGTTCCTTCGCGTTGAACACTGGATATCTTGGCAGCCCTTTTTGTATACTTAAATTTGGAAAGGAACAAATGAGCGTTGGTGCGAAAAATTTTACGCGAGTCAGCCAGTCGTTCTATGCTGGTGCCACCGTAGTCTTTGCGTGGAGTGCTGTACTAGTACATCGCCTATTCCGGTAATTGTATCGCCCGCTCTCTAGTATCGGCTTCCGCGGGCTGGCGTCACTTCACCGGCAGCTCGCATGAGCAGTTTTGCTTGGGAGCCCTAGGGATCGGATCTGCAGCATTCGGCGATCCAGAAGACGTCCTGCTACCCGCATGTAAAGTACGAAAACAGTGTGGCAAAATAAGATCAGTGACCAATCTCACTGCAAGCATGACAAGCTCGTTGACTATTCTTACTGCATCAGGTGAGTTACTACGAATGGCGTATTTTTACGGCTCGATAAACTAGTATAGACTGCAGGAGCTAGCTATTCGCACAATAGGACGGGACATTAGTTTTGTTGTAATAGCCTGTACATTATATGGTCTGTTAAGTACACCAATGTTTTGATGAATAACCGTCTAAGCATCTGTCTGTCGTCCCTTTGATTGGCAGACCAATTACATCTCAGTACCTACCATTCGCTGCGGAAGCAGCCTTCATAGAAAATACCTTTATGCTCTTTCTTTCTTGACGTTGTCCATTCCTAGTGCTGTCGGCGTTTCTGGCTGCCGATGCGTGCCAACCGGAGAATGTGGACCGATGCGTGAAGGGCGTGTACGACAGCTCCAAGGGTGACCCGGCCTTCCTTCCGCTGAGCTCGGAACAGCTGTCGCACTTTTGCACGTTCGTATCGATGAACATCCCGCCTTGCGATGTTTAGTGTTAAGAATTGCTAGGATTTTACGTGCCGAAACCACGACATCATTAGGCACGCCGTAGTGGGGGACTACGGAATAATTTCGACCCCGTGAGTTTCTTTACCGTTGCGCACGGGCGTTCATCTGCAATAAAATAATGTTATAGCTCAATCGTTCCATATGTGGTGGCCGAATTTCCGTATTTAATATGTATGATGTATGATGCTACCGTGATGGGCACTACAGATCTATCTATCTATCTATCTATCTATCTATCTATCTATCTATCTATCTATCTATCTATCTATCTATCTATCTATCTATCTATCTATCTATCTATCTATCTATCTATCTATCTATCTATCTATCTATCTATCTATCTATCTATCTATCTATCTATCTATCTATCTATCTATCTATCTATCTATCTATCTATCTATCTATCTATCTATCTATCTATCTATCTATCTATCTATCTATCTATCTATCTATCTATCTATCTATCTATCTATCTATCTATCTATCTATCTATCTATCTATCTATCTATCTATCTATCTATCTATCTATCTATCTATCTATCTATCTATCTATCTATCTATCTATCTATCTATCTGTCTAAGAACTTGCCTGGCAGCGATTGAACGTGTAGGTCGCCGGTAGCCGACTTGATGCCTTATAACGCAGCATAGGTACGTACGCGCTGCAGCCTCAAATGTGCTGCGGAGCTAAGCGGCAGCATGCCGGCCATCTCTTCGATCTCCTACCAGTACAATAATCTCTACGATCTCCTACCTGTACAATAAGAAAACCTGTATGACGAGGATATGCGTGATTTATTTAAATGAAACTTGAAATTTTGGCAACTGTTGCGTCGCCGACTTAATCACGGACTCACTGACAGAGGGATTACTAAACAAGCTGACGCAAAAGGTTAAGACGATAAACCATATTCTAGAAATATGCCTCACAAGTCGACACGTAAAATAAAAAGCGATTCGTTCACTTCCTACAATAACAAGGGGTTTCTGAGGTCCCAAGCCATGCGTTAGAAAGGCGTTTGACTGTGCATATTTAGTCGTAGTTTGTGCTAAGAACAGTGAAGCACCGCAGGATGATAAATGCGAGCGAATAACGTGACACTATAAATTTGCTGTAATCCGCGTGCCGGGGTCACCTAGGAAAGCCGCGGAAAAGCGCTTTTAATTACGATTTTTAAAGTCAGGTTACCATACCATTTCAGAAACGCTGTTGTCAGAAACGTTATTATATGAAGTCAATGTCGAAGGCTCAAGTGCCGAGTAATGAAGACGTGATCTTATAGCGGTGTTACCACGCACAGAAAGCAGTGCCTAAATTCCTCTGGTCTGGAGGAGGGAAGAGGGGGGAGCAATCTTGATCAAAAGTGGGGCCCCGCAAATTCACATGGGCAACCTGTATGCACGTACGCGTGTGCCACTATGGGGAAAGTATGTATGCGGAAGTGTGGTGTAGTGCAGTGTAAATTCAGCCGAATTGGGTGAACGTAAGCAGCTCAAAAATATATGTGTAAGCAAGCTATATATGAAATCAGGCTTATATAATATACAAAATTAGGCAACATACGGCTAACTACAAAATACATAAGCTATCCGGAGCTGGTTTCAGCGCAGGATGACAAAAAGAATGACTTTCTAGAAGTCACGGCACGCATCTGAAAGAAGATAAAAACAACAAAGACCATGGTTTCTGAGTTGCCATTCGCAAGAGAAATATCAACATACATGCACACGTAGTATTAACAAACTGTCTTCTCAGGGGGTACAAGAAACACTAGTTTTCTAAAGATTTCTCTATTTTTTCACTTTGAAAAAGAGGTTTCATATGTTGAAAAACGTGAAAATTTATTTTACCGTTTATTCGAGAGCATAGTCCTGGGCATCCCTATCAATAACCGTTGCACAAAAAACTTTATTCAACTCAACTCAACCTGAATATTACTTTTCAGTCGTTCTTTGAATAAATGCATTTACACTGCTCGGCGATAGAAACGCGATACTAGGAGCGCATGGCTGCAGGCAATGAGGGTGACAGTGAGGGTGATGGTGAGGGTGTAAGCGTCCGTGAAACATGGTGACTGCATCCGGTATACCACCGCTCAGACTATCGTTCTTAGTGGCGCCGGCGGGGCGCTGTTTGCCATGGCTTCAAAACACTGCGCTCACATTCCGTGCCGCGCTGAGCCGCTGGAGCTGGCGGGAGTGCGTTACGAGGGTCGCAGCGCTCCACAAGATCCACCGAGAACTGCAGACTAAACGACTTTTTACCGGAAGCAGGAACCATGCGTCGCTCACTATCACCGGCAGCAGCCACGCGATCCGAGAATCGCGTTTCAATCACCGAACACTGTACATTCACTGCCAGCATGACGCTTAAATGTGACGCTGTTTGTTCGGTAAATTTTCAGGAGAGTGGTCGACGCGAGAGGCTGCATAATGAGGGAATCGGAGGGTTGTCCCGACAGAGCGAGGTCCTTCCTGGAAGCCACAATGGAAGGTCTTAAGGTCGCCTACGAAGACCTCTGCAAGAGCCACCATCTGCAAAAGAATGCTGGTATGTCATTCCCACATCGTCTGATGATACTCCTCGATGAGCAGATCAAGACAACCTTCTTTTGCGCAGTTTTTGTATTCTGCCTAGCCTGTGTAACCGCAGCTTTTCTTGTGCTGTGGATGAAGAAGGCTGAAGCGCTGGCAGAGCTCACGTAATAAATTCTGCGGTGTACGGAAACCGAAATTTGAGCTTTCGCACTTCATTTTAACAGTGGAACAGTTTATGGTCGAGCTTAATACCTGCGGAGCTTAACGCAGCTCCTAGCGGGTATGAGTCACAGACATTCGTCAAGCACCACTACTCACCATAGGTCGGCAAACTCACTCAGCCTCACTGAGACTCAAATCGAGCCATGAGTCTGAGTGAGCCAGGGTGAGAAATATTTTGGAGAGTTTGAGTCCGAGTGAGTTCGGTTGAGAAAAAATTTTAGTGGGTTCAGGGTCCGAGTGAGTCGGGTTGAGGAAAATTTTGGTGAGCCTGGGTCCGAGTGAGCCCTAAGTGCAAAATGACTGAGCCTGAGTGAGCTCCACATTTTTTGCCGATCTATGGTCCTATCTACTCCATCATTATTGCAGACTTCTGTCGGCTCACGTTTATATCCACGTCTACTCCCACATACTTTATCGCACTAGCGTTCATACGCCAGCTGAATATTTATTGATCAGAGGCGTGAGTGTCGAGAAGAGGGGGTGTGCCTTGACCTTGACCCCCACCTTTCGCAAACTTTCACGGGAAGTTCTGGATCAAAATATCTTCTGTGAGTCGTGTCTTTCAATAAAAAAGTCACAGTTTCGCCGCACGGGCGAAGCAATGAATGCGATAGCAAGAAACTAATGCTATATGAAGTGAGGCTCACCAATGGATACTCTCAGTTTGAACGGCGCTCCTGTTGCAAAGGCGGCCGAAGCAGCGAAGGAAACTAGCGTGCTTCAAGTGTCGAGCTGTGACACTTGATAGTTCGCGCTCATCTTCTGTTTGTTCGTTTAGCGGCGTCCCTTGAGCTCGAGTGGCTTTCGTACGCTGCGTAACATGAGCGCGGACATCACGGTGAAAGCGTGAAACATCCCTCTTCCCCTCAGCACAAGAAAACCGCGCGAGCAGACAGCGGAAGGGCAAGGTTCTCCCTGCGCAAGTATAGAAGAAAGCGAGCTCGCTGACGACATTTAAATGCGCCTGTCGTGCTCCTAACGCCATCTCGCTGGTAATGAAGAAACGCTTATCAGCGCAGCCGTCTCTGAGTCCGTCCAGCGCTAAAGGGTGTGTATATAACGCTCGCGGTTAACTATGTGGAGGATGTGCGTTTCGTGGCGTAGTGGCTAGCGCCACTCGCTGCGGAGGAAGAGGTCCCTGGTTCGATTCCGCGCCTCGGAAGCATTTTTCTGAATTATCTTTCTTTGGGGCTTTTATATATATATATATATATATATACACACTTATACATATACGGTGCATGACGGCGGCGACGGCGACGGCAAAATCCAGCTGAGACTGTCCATATAATTGCTATCGCAATAAAATATCCCTGCTGGACAGCAACCGCTGGTAACTCCTACAAAAAGAGATGAGATCAAAAGGCTCCACGTAGAGCACAAATTATGTGAGATATTGGTGTTAGAAAGCAACGACATCATGGTCGAAACAGCTAATAGTACGATACAGCAGACATATGAGTCGACTCACACAGACTCACTCAGACTCATCGAGCCGTGAGTCCGAGTCAGTACGGTTGAGGAAAATTTTGCTGAGGCTGAGTCCGAGTGAGTCCAGTTGAGGCAAATGTTAGTGAGTCTGTGTGCGAGGGAGCCCTAAGCGCAAAATATATTTTTTGAGTAAGTCTGAGTGAGCTCCACATTTTCTGCCGACCTATGCGACTCACCTCCGGTACAATGAAATGAAGAAGCTCTCCATCACTAGCCTATAGCTAGTATGTGCCAAGCAGCTTCTAGGGGCAGGTGCCACAGAAATTTGGCAAGCGCCACTACTGACCTGCGGTCCACTAAAAATGAAGAAGCTGTCTGTAGCTAGCCTAGTGGGAATGTGCCACAGTAATTAGGCAAGCCTCGATACTCACCTCCGGTCAACTTAAAATGAAGAAGCCATCTATAACAAGCCTAGCGGGTATATGCCAAGCAGCTCCTATAGCGGGTATGCGTCACAGAAATTGGGCAAGCTGGACTACTCGCCTCCGTTCTATTCACGGCCTCCCGTTAGACTCCTCAGGATATGATCAATAAAGTCCTTTCTCTCTCTCTCTCTCCGTCCACTGAACGTTATGCATTTGAAATTCGAAGCACATTCACTGACTTAACGTCACGAGGACTGGTGAAACAGTGCAGATGATGGCAATATACAGCAAAGTCACGCAATGAAATAGCAGTAGTATGCCACCAGCTCTGCTACTTAACCAGTCTTCGTGACGTTAAGTCATTGGAGCTACTTCAAATGTTTTTTTTTTTTCGTTCAATTCTTCTGAGTGGTACAATTTTTCCGAGTCGTACAGCTTTTGTGGAAGCAGTCCTACGTTTGGCCTGTCAAGCCATTTGTGAGGACAACGCTCAATAATTAAAACAAGTGCAATCGATACTCTGAAATTATACATACGAAATATTTGTAAAGACCGTTACCAGCGCGAAGAAATTGTTTTCGGACATTCTTCAGACAGTGAGTGCAATAGCGAGAGCAAATAAATAGCCAGACAATTTATTTCACGCTGTAAGGAAGGCGATTCCTATAGCGTAGCGTAGGTTTGTCCGTTTTCCGGTAATCGTCTTTTCGTACACAGAAAGTATATCGCAGGGGGAAACAGGTCAGTGGTCCTACTGGTTGCACTCATAGCAGACGAAGCTAGAGGAACAGGAAACATTCTTACGATCGTAGTGCAACCGGTCTAACTAACTAAAGAAGAGTAATTTATCGACGGGCTCGTTTCTTCGTTTGACAGGACTAAATAATACCCAAGTAAATAATAATTAAACAGTGACGACTGAATGCGTGTTTTCAAGCAGCAGCATTCCATCAAAGTAGCGTTCGCTCCAATGTGCTGTGCGTTTCATGTAGGCACTATTTTCATTTAAGAATATAACGCAGTTGAAATTCTCAAATTTTTTCGAGACACCACACTACTGCCTTAAATAACCTTTCTTTGATTCCAGTGTATCTACGGACGGCGCAGTGCATTCGTCAGAACCCTGCCACGCATTGTATGTACCTGTACATCAACCAGCTAGACTCAATTGTGGGCTCCAACGCTACTGCCAAAATGCAGATGGCTTGCTGGTGGGTCAACGCATCTCCGTTCTTTTCTTTCATACAACTATTTTCTTAGCTTATATGTTCAGTAGGGTCTGGAAGGGGTGGAAAGAAAGTATCATAATTGTTGCTACTAACGGCTTGCCCTACTATTCCAACTAAGATAAAAAAACACGATAGGCCTTGGCAGGGCTCGTAACATGTCGATAAAATCACGGAACAGTGAAAAAATTATACTCATGGACAGGTAAAGAAAAGCGTAATCTTCGGCAGCCAAAGACCCCTTAAACATGGCTACTGTAAAGATAGGTGTGGAGAACTTAATGAAATTAACAATGTTAAGCAGTAGCCTATTAGTCTGACATGTTGAAGATTCAACAGTCCAAATACACAATGTGTGAAAGAAGGAGCTGAAAATTGCAGCAGACTTGAATGGGCGCCTCTTGGTTATTGCCACCGACATTATCGCGCCCAGATTCCTTTATGAGGAAGATCTTTTCAAGCAGGTTAGCAGACATCCCTGCCCTGCGTCTCGCCCCCTTACTTTAACCGCGGTATTAATAGGAGAATTATTGTCTGATTGCTGTGCCATGTTAGCCAGTTCAAGTTTCAGCCAGCAAACGTTTCTTGTAAGCCAGGGCCTTTCCCAGCATGGCTCGTCACGGCCTTAGACGTAGTTTATTGATTACGCAGTCATGATGAATACTCTGTAAGAGATTAATTGTTCGAGTTGAGATAGTGGAACCTGAATAGTCTGTACCTTAACCTTAAAACCTTAACCTTAAAATAAAATTATCTGCTCGCGCCGTGAAAATTGTGAGGATTGGGATGCCCATCATGTTAAAGGGGCACTAAGGAGAAACAATGAATCGGTCTAGATTGATAAACTGTACTCTGAGAACTATAATGTCATTAATTTCACCATCGTAGTTGTACTAATAAAGGTGAAAATGAAGTTCAAAGTTTCATTTTTAAATAACGCGCCGAAATATTCACGCGTGACGTCACTGATTTCAAAGTGTATTTATCGTATTTTGGCACCATTGGCTCAAGAAAATTTCCTCAAACTTGGTATGTTAACTCTATGGCCCTCTCAGAGAACAGCGTACTTCATTTTTACCGTTAAGGAACTACGTAGGTTGCAGTAGGCGCCGTCAAAATATGTGACGTCACGGCGAATGGTGCAGAAACTTCAAGGTGGCGTCGCCACCCACATTTTCTTTTTCCGCGATTTCTCACTTACTAAGCGTCTTCTCGTCGCAAGCGTGCTGTTTTTGGTATCGTGGAAGAGTAGTTTACTAATACGAGAAAAAAATAGTTTTTGCTCTTTACTGTCCCTTTAAACTGCAGAGTGCAAAGTAGGTACGGGATGAAGAAGAACAGACAGCACAGGACTAGCGCTAACCATTTGCTGTCCTGTTCGCTAGACAAGCACTGTATAAGCTAACAGGACATCACAGGTTCAGCGCTTGTTCTGTGCTGCGTGTGTTGTTCTTTGTCCCGTACCTAAGTTGTCCTCTGCAGCTTACCATTATGAACCAAATAACCCACCTACGAATTCTCTTGGGATGGCCATATTCAGAAAGCGGCAGGCCAGACCGTTGTACCTTATTCTCAGATTTCTACCGTGCACTGGGCAGTTATTCAGGCGCAAAAATATCACCTTGTCTTTTCTGTTCATTCATATAGCAACATGCAGTTTTACTCACTGTGCGCCCGTGCTTCCATCACGAAGACGTGCGGTGAGACCGCGGCAGACCAGGTAATGGACCTGATAAACGGCATGGCGCAGGCGCCAATCCTGGCCAGCTGCGGAAACAACATACCCGGCTCAGAAAAGTGTCGCAATGCCCCTTACATCACAGCTGACAAAGTGATGGTGCCTAAGGGTACCGTGCTTTCACGTACAGCTCAAGATCATCCTCGAAGAGTCGTGATCGAACTTAGCGGGTAATAAAGTGCTCTAATACCTGTGGTGTATCGGCGTTGAAAACTGTTGGTTGCTTGTTTTGCGCGAGTGCTGTTACATGCACGTACTCCAGAAAATCTTCCCATTCATAATGAGACGCCCGAACTGCGACACATGTGTACCTCCTACAAAATACTATGTTAATATTTGCTGTTACTAAGGCTGCATGTCCGGCTTTTATTAGCAATCGTTTATTTTTTTTTTTGCAGCGAAGCGATATCCTTCTCATTTGTCGGAAAATTTTGTGGCGTAAACACATAACTCCTATAGCGGGTATGTACAACAGAAATTGGGGTAATCCCACTACTTACCACACTGGTCCACTGAAGATTAGAAAGGGAACACACGGGCGGCGAACATCGATTAGGGGCCGCACGTTGCAGATTCTCTTGTTAATCATCTGCATCAAGTGCTGAAAAGTCGGGATTACCCCAGTGACAAACACCATGGCCGCACGTTTCGGCTCCGCTGGTTAACCGTCTGTACGGAGTGCTTGGTCGGTTGTCAATAAAAGACAGCAGGAGAACAGCGCGAATACAATGCTCGAGGAAAGGAACAAATACCACTTGCTGAAAACGGTCGCGGAACCAATCACAGTCTACCACAACGACCACAAAGCGATTATGACTACCATTGCTCTAAAGTAATAATAAAACAGAGCCCCCGTCAGCATGTGCGGTGTTTGATGCAGCTTCGCTGGACATCCACGTCCGCAGGGCGGAATGGCGGCCAATTTTTTTCTTGGTATATCTGTGAGAAAGCCAGATCGCCTATAGCAGTGGTTATTAGAAATCGAACAGCGAATGCCGCTAGAGCCAACGTTTCAAAAAGGATACTTTGTCAGTGGAACAGCTTTAAGAAACCGATGTTTTCATTTTTGTCTCTTCCATTTACATAGCTCCCCACAGTGGCAGTCTTCGCAACAATAACGTTGTTTCTGGAACGTCAAATTAACGAAAAATCATCGTATCTAGAGACAAATGAGCTGTAGTTTTTGCTTATACAATCCTATCAAGCGAAACAATGATAGGTCGAAACTATGAGCGAAGGGTCACCAATAATCATTCACTATTTTTTCTGACATGTTGTGCACTCGCTAAAATTGACACTCGTACCCACTGACACTCACCGGTGCTCACTCACACATGTAGGCGTACACTCTGGCTCTTGCTGACGTCTACTCACACTCGCAGCTTCTCATTCAGGTTCGTACCCAAGTCCATTCACACTCGCGAGCACCCATTCACTGTTCCTGTCTGCTCAAATTCACCGGCACTTACTGTCACTCACGAAGAGAGACAGAGCTAACGGTCAAACAAAAGGCAGGGAGATTAAGCAAAGAAAAGCACGACAGAGAGGATTAAAATATCAAAAAGATCACACACACACGCACACACACACACACACACACACACACACACACACACACACACACACACACACCACGCACACGCACACGCACACGCACACGCACACGCACACACACACACACACACACACACACACACACACACACACACACACACACACACACACACACACACACACACACACACACCAGTCGTTCAGCGAGGCCGGTCACTGACCAAATGTAATATTCACGTTCACTGGCGGCTTTTACGTTCAGCTTTTACGTTCACACTCGCGCTCACCGGCGCTCACTAACGTTCATACTCCCGCCTACTTACCATAGGGTTAATATACTGACTCTAGAGGAAAAGCTCCCCATAGGGCCCAAGCATTGAAACCTACAACCACATGGGTTCCGCCATGATGGAACAGAACGATCGTTGCCAGCGTTGCCAGACCCTGAGACGCTCGCTATATTTGACGGTAGTTATCAGTTTTAATCTACCAACCTAAGCCAGCTACGCGCTGTTCAGAGAACATCAGCTGTGTTTTGATGCGTGAAGCCGTGTGTTAGTGTACGGTTGTTTGTGCAGCTGGTCCGGTCGATAACAGTTAAAATTTCCACCTGTTTGTGCATGGTTTTTACTAGGCACTCCCTACAAAAATCTCTCCGTTCGCTGGCACAAAGGTCACTCGACAGATTCGCAGCTCGAAGCAAAGTCCGTAGGCCGTGGTCGCGCGCTGATTCGACTTGCAATGGCGAGACACCTGTATTCACGTTCTTTTTCAGCTCATTGCTGCCGTACTTCAGCGCAGAGAGCCGTAAAGCAGAAAAATTTCGATTGCAGCATGCAGCGGCGAATGTGAGTGAGACATCTCCCGAAAGCTTCAATCGAATCTAAAGTTACACGGCCCACGAAGCTTTATCGCCGTTAAAAAGTATTAAAAAGATCGGTTGCGACTAGTTCGTACATAACCTTCAGGGCTTGTCTCATCTCTTCTTTGCCGTCCATCCTGGTTTGCACTGATGCACTGTAGTTTCCAGCTCGAAAGACAAAAAACGGCTCTCACATGAAGTCGAGTGGTATGCGGCGACAAAAAACGTGCACAATGGGACACTATGACAACTACGAGATACACGACGCGAACGAAGTTCCAGGGGCTCTAACACGACGCGCAAACCGGCGCAATCGGCCGCAAGCACAAACTCGCGTACTCGCGAGTGTTCTATTTTAACTTTTTATATTTTTTTTCTATCTCTCTCAAGAGCTCTCTCTCTCTCGCGAGTGTTGATATGGTGGTGCCATCTAGTTAACCAGCCTGCAAACGCTCCTTTCCGCGCGCAGTAAATTGCATAAATAGCCGTCGTATCCTTTCGTAGAAGTATTCAAAATAAACACAAAGCAATATCCGCAAGTTTTTAATTGTGCAAATGCTTCTTTAGGATTGATATGTGCTGGCAAGAATGACAACGTTCCAAGATGTCAGCGTTCTTGTGGTTAGTGGTTTCGCGGCCCAGCTTTTCCTCTAGAGTCAGTGTATTAACTCTATGCTACTTACAGTCCTAAGCATACGCCCCCCACCTGCACTTACCGCCCACGTTCATAATCACGCCCACTCAGATAAACTGGCGCTACCGCATTTAGGTTAGTACTCCTACTTACTCCCGCTCCTCCTCAATTATTTACACTTGTACTTACGCCTTTGAAATAAGTGCGAGAAAGCATGAGTGAGCATATGCGAATGTGTGACGGTGCCTACTTATGATAAAGACTGCTTTTTGAGTACGCCTCCACGCCAGTGACGTCGCTGCATCGAAAGAAGATTAATGTTGAATAATTTTAAGTTTCGTTGTGAGTCTTTGCAGAAGCCATGGGCCTAGCTCACGCGCCTAAGTAGATGCTGGCGTTTGCCGAATGTGCCAGGTGCTCTTAATTAAACCAACAATGCAAAGTAGTGCCAAAAAACTTACTGCAGGAGAACGGACCAGATGTAAAGCAGGACTAATGTGTCTAGATGGTACGTAACCTGATACGTGTAAATAACTGTGGAACAAAAAGCAGTGATATCATAAGGCAAGTGAGCAGTTGTTGGCCAGATTAGATAAGCAGTCATCAGGCTTAAGATGCAAGCTTGGCATGTAGACCACCCATGCAGAAACGATGCAATTTCTAGGTAGTCTACATTGCATTTAGTGTGAGTCGTCATAGTAGTTAGAAAATATCTCAAATGAAAGAATCCCTCGAGCACATATAAAAGTAATTTTTGGGGCTTTACGTCTCAGACCCACGATGTGATTATGAGATACGCCGTAGTGAAACGCCCCGGAAATTTCGACCGCCTGGGATTCCTTAACATGCGCCTAAATGCCTCCAGCACATATAGCAGGCCTCTAACAACAAATAAAACTAACTTTATTATCAAACCAAGTACATTATGAAAAAAAAAAAAAACGCCAACTACGACCAAGGCGAATGCAGAAAAAAAAAGCCACCAGGTCCCACGTATTGTGGGAATCGATGTAATGCGAAGCACCCAGCAAAGAGCTGCATACATCGTCTTGTCTATCACTGAGGAAAATGCGTGCCACTCATGTTATTTATGTTTGTTATACAGTAACGTCGCGCAATGCCAATTTCGGGGTAGACCAACCTAGCGAAACGGCCGCCAGCGCACCATGAGCGTGACACGTAAGTCATGCTGTACATGACATGCATGTCATGATTTTCATGTTAAGTCGTGTTATTTATGTTCGTCACACAGTCACGTCACGCCATACCAATTCCGGGGTATATCAAGCTAGCGAAACGGCCCCCAGCGCACCATGAGCGTGGCACGTAAGTCATGCTGTACATGACATGCGTGTCATGATTTTCATGTTAACTAATGTTATTTATGTTCGTTACACAGTAACGCCGCGCAGTACCAATGTTGGTATCAGGGCTGGGCAAAGATACTTTGAAATTGTATCGCAGTACGATACAAGATACTCGGGCAAAAAGTATTGGAGATACAGATACAAGATACTACCGCAATTATTGTATCCGATACGATACCTTCCAAACGTATCTTAAGATACGTTCGATACATTCGGAAATTTGTTACTAGAGATCTACATAGTGTAGCAGCAAGGACGTATACATGTATACACAGAAATGTATGATTAAAAGTTCTTAACTGCGACCACATTTTGCTTGATCTGAAAAAAAAAAATGTCTGTTGGTATTTGAAAAGTTTTCTATATATTGCTCAAAGCGTATCTGCTTCATTCCGAATGAACTTATTGGGATTGCTTTAGCTGCTTAACATGAGAGCTCTTAATACACTGCGCTGTAAGCGGGTTTTGCGCGTCGCTTTAGTAAATGATGGGAGAGGCTGCCCTGCTTACCGACCAGCTGGCGGGTTGCGATCTAATCACAAGAGCTTCAGTAAGAAACCTCCGAGCGATGGCCAGAATACCGGTGTGGAGTTTTACCTTGTCCGTAGACGTACTACCGTTCATGCAATACTGGATCGCCGGGCAGGTGTACATAGGCAACAGCTCTGGTAGCGAGATATTTTGTGATGCATCGCGTATATGTAGAGTACGTAAAATTACAATGATTTTCCATGTTCTACTCATCTGCTAGCGTAAAGCGCTCTGCAGTAAAGTACTCGCTAATGAGCAATCTTTCGGCAATTCTTCTTCTACGAGAGAACATGTACACCCAGAATCGTCCGAGACGTATTCTATAGTTGCACAAAGCGTCGCAGGCAACCGCCGCTATTCACACTCTTGCCACTTATAGTTCCGATTACCTGATGATTACTAATAGCAAAAACAATTAAGGAGGAGTACAAAAGGAAAACATATATATCTAAGTAAAATAGAAAGAATGTGTCGTATCGAACCATTATAGTGAATAAGTATAGAAAGACGATACAGGCGGCACCTTTAATTGCTATCACAATTAGGCATGAGGTATCGTGAGCTTATCTGTTAGGGTAATACAATAAAAAAATCAGTGTACATGGAAGATAACCTAAAACGGCTCGTTGCGACGCTCAGAAAAAAAAAAGGGGGATTTGGTACAGCAAGGTTTCTCGAAAATCCTTCGTAACACATTTAAGATGGCTCCTAATCATTTCCATTATTACAATGCAAACTCAATTTCGCTATTTTACAAAGTAGTAAGCAGAATTTTTGTTATATTCCGGGCACTCCCAGAATGTTATACGTTCGTCCTCAACATCGCTTTCACATAACACAAAACTCAAGTGGAATGTAAATATAAGAAAAAGCACTCGAAATGACGCAGACAGATAAAAGCAAGAATGAAGCCGACAGCTTATTTTGGCAGCACGTTACAAGAGACACATTGCAGTAAGCAGACAAGAAACAAACAATATACAGACCCAGGTAATGCACGGGATGCACACGAAGGACACCTAATAAAGCACTTATCTTGCTAACAATCAAATGATGCTTTTAAAGACTCTTATGAATAAAGATAGCCGGAATAAAAACATACGGTACGCTAAGATATCTTTTGTTAGGTAAATGCTTGTTCTATTAGATCTAGCATATATAACAATGGCGCTATAGATGTGAAAATCTTATTTGCATATAGGTCGTCTCACAGCGAATAAGTCAAACTTAAATCCACGAGACACTTCAAATCACTGGTGCGTGAAAGCTACGAGACGAAATGCAACCCCATTCTTACGTTCTTCGGACTTTGTAAAGAAGAACCATGCGCAAGAGAAACTTTGATAACCGCTCTATAACGGCATGACAATTCGCGCAGTGGCGCCGAACGAATTGAAGTAGAGGGCAGTGGTTACGAGCAAGTGTCATGGTAACGACACAACCAAAAAAAGAAGAAAGAAAGAAAAAAAAAAGAGGTCAGCTGGGCGTAGACATTCGAGCGCTTGTAGTTTTCGAGGCGGCGTGAGCGCCACCACATGGCTCGGTTCCACCAATAGGGACGCGTAGACCTCATCGCCTGCCCTCTATGGAGGACTCCGGCGGAAAGATAACAGAATGTCACTCCCTTTAGTTTTATTCAAGTGGCTTAGTGACGCAGTATCCGCTTTCACAAGGTGGCGTTCGTATCGATGTATCTTGTATCTTGACATACACGATACATTCCTTAATGTATCGGAAATACAGATACTGATACACAAATTGCGAGACGTATCGCGATACAGATACAAGATACTCAAAGAGTATCTAAGGTAGTATCTAAGATACATGTATCTTCGATACTGCCCAGCACTGGTTGGTATATATCAAGCTAGCGAAACGGCCGCGAGCGCGTCATGAGCGTGGCATGTATATTATGCTGTACATGACATGCGTGTCATGATTTGCACGTTAGGACCTGTCAGTTATGTTCGTCATACACTCTTGTCACGCCGTATCAATTTTGGTGTATATATATATCAAATTAACGAAACGGCCGTAAGACCACCAAGATTGTGGCATGTATATCATGTCGTTCATGACATGCATGTCATGATTTTCATGCTATGACTCGTCATTCATGTTCGTCATACAGTCATGTTATGCCATACCAGTTTTGGAGTACATTCGATTAACGAAACGAGCAGGAAAGCACAAAGTCGTAGGGCCGATAGATAGATAGATAGATAGATAGATAGATAGATAGATAGATAGATAGATAGATAGATAGATAGATAGATAGATAGATAGATAGATAGATAGATAGATAGATAGATAGATAGATAGATAGATAGATAGATAGATAGATAGATAGATAGATAGATAGATAGATAGATAGATACGCTCAAAGTCGCAGAAGTTCGCTAAGAAATGCTTCGCATTTAAAACACAGTAAGAACACCGACCAGCGCATGAAGAAAGCTGATGTATCTCTCACTTTTGCTTGTCATACGTTGCGGGGAGCATACAAAGGAGTTGATAAATGATCCTCCAGGCGTAAAGAAGCTGGCATAAGGTAACGAGCACAGGCAAGTTTATTCCTCTAGAGAAGCGCTCGGGTGCAAGCATGTTTCAGTGAATAATGGTCTCCTTCCACAGAAACACTCGGGTTGCGCAAACATGGCACGCACTGGCACCAAACCCGTTAGGTGTCACAGCGAGTGCACGTATGGCTTCTACATGGCTAACAAGAGTGTACCAGAGCTCTGTGGTATCGTTATCGTTAAGTTTCGCCGTATAGGAAATGGTTGTGTTATTGATTGTTTTATGAAGCAAACTGAATCAAAAACCTGATTGGATGGACAAGTTCATTACAACCTTTAGTGTTTTACGTAAGGTGCGAAGCGGTAACAGGTGACCCGAAACAAAGTTTATGTTCGTAAAAAGCTCAAAATTACGTTCACTACTAAACGGTGCAAAACACTTGGAGGATGCTTGAGCTTCGCCTTTAAGAGTAGAACGCGATACCGCGATTGGCACCATTCGCATCGGCTTCTCATTCGCTAGTCAGGCCTCGCTTCTCGGTAGGCTCCTCAACCGTGCCGCGACGAAAGGATCGTCTGTGCGCGTAACATGGGCCGTCTAAAACTACCCTAGAATGGCTACTGCGAGCAAAGCTGCGAACTGCCCATTACTCCATAATTATCATTCGGCGAATTAGCGAAATATGCGAAAACTAAAAGCAGCGCGAAAAAAAAAAAAAAACACGATGGCAAAAAAGGAACACACACAACAGGACTAGCGTTGAACTGCCAAGTGCTTCGCGCTGCTTCTAGTTTTCGCATCATGAACCCACTCGTCCAAACCTGCAAGTTGTTGCTAGCGAAGTACACACTACGCGTCCGCAAAGCAATTCGCGCACCGACGTATCTGAACGCCTTGTTGATGCTGTTTCTGATCATAATGATTAATTATGCCCGAGCGCTTTGTAATGGGTTGGCCATTAAATTATCCACGCGTCGTACAATTCACATGGTGTCACGCCAGGTGCGATTCCGAGCTTCCGCCACGCAATATTACATGTGATAACGCGACTCCTTGCGCTATATATCACCTGTATAGCTTATTTTGTTTCTACTTTCCTAAAGAGTTCCAAGCACTGGCGTGCCTCTGTGGTAAAACTCCTGCTTGCCACGCAGAATTCCTTAATTCGATTCCAGTTCGGACGCATGATATCTACTTGCATCCATCGCGATTTTTCGCTCACGGACAGCGCCGACACCCACACCGTAATTTCTGCGAAATATCTTTTTAACGCCACCTTAATGTGCGGCACTTTTCATCGAGCTGAATGGGAACTGTGCAGAGTGGCTGATTTGGCTAGTGCGGGATAGACAACCATAAGTTTACAACGCGATAGTTGAACTTGGGCGATGATAAAAGACCAGGGGCAATCGCAAACTGCGTCGGCAGTTAGTCGACGTGTACCCGCAAGCCTGTATGTGTGCTAAAAGGTTGTACTCAAGATTTATAGAGTGGTCTCGCATTCTACAGGAGAGATTAATAGACGGAAAATAAAGTGGAGGATCCAGCTAGAAGCAAAGAGACAGGAGAAATTACTTTCAACTTTATTTGTGGAAACAGTTGGAACATAGAAATGAGCGTTCGCCCAGTCTGCTTGCTTTTACATCTGTGACTGCCCCACTTTCACGCTAATTAATCCTTTCAGTCAAAAAAACGTGATGCCGAATTACCGAGCCTCTCAACAAACGAGAGAAAAAGGATAGTAAACTATCATGGCTGATTGAACGGGTCCAAAATTATCAGGACTGCATGCCGGTTTCCTCTCTATCAACCACGGAGTGCATGTGAAGGTTTGCAAAGCTTGCCGGCAGCCCCTAATGCGTTCAGAAGAACAAAATTTAATGAACAGCGACGGCACTGCACCTAAGAAAAAAGGCCGCTACACCATTGGCTGTCGTGGAGTGAACTGGTGCAGAGATACGAGAAATTACGATACTGCATCCCGACAGCTCATTACTCTCATTCCTCCATTTCCCCTTGACGGTCTCTACGCTGTTTTACTTACCGTTTCCGAAAGAAAGAGAAAACAAACGTGTGCGAGATTGCCCCATTTAAGCAGAACGGGAACCGTTCCGTTATAGGCTGCAATTACCCGTGCTTCTCTCGAAAGATGAGTATGATGTCATACTCTTCTTATTAGTCCCAGCAAAGTATGTATAGCAATAGGAGTGTGCGAATATTCGAAAATTACGAATAACGAATCGAATACTGTTCTATTCGATTCGGCACTCAAATCGAATAGTGCATATTCGAAATACCGAATAATTTTCGAATAGATTTCGAATAGTTTTCGAATAATTTTCGAGTAATCAGCGCCTACGACAAAACACCAAAGGAACGAAACGATGAAACACCGAGAGGTGATTTTTCTTGTTTAATTCGCTAAGATGCATGCAGCTGTAGTTTTTACGAGACTATCGGCGTCATATTGATCACCAGATGGAGCCGCTTTTGCTTAACATTCCAGTGCCGCCAAAGCGTAGAAGCGAAAGAGTCATAAATCCGCTATCATCATTATCATCATCATAATAAGAACGGTGGTTTTGTTTGCCGTGCTCTTAGCCATACATCGCAGTCATCTCTCACGTGCGCTTGTTAGAGCGCTTTCGCGCTATTGGCCTCGAGGAGTTACGGAGTCGCCCTCTATCGGACGCGCCTCGATTGCGTGCTAGGCAGGATACCGCCGGCGCGCTCCCCATAGGTTTTGCTGTCAGCGCTCTACAAAAACACCTCGCGGAAGCCTTCCAGGGCATTTCTGTAAGTACTTTCGAAATGAACTGTGTTCTTTAATGCCACAATACTCATTTTCGACGAACTGAAAGCACAAGATAGTCTACAGTCGCTGTCTCTTTGCAGAAAACCGAGCACCCGCTTCACACTGTCACCGCGTTGGAGACCCCTAAACCGGCTTCTTGCGTGAAAGGTGACTCGCTGAGTGCAAACTATGTGAAATATCTCGTTAGAGTAGACTGCCTGTATAAACAAACGGAGCATAACAGAAAGAAGCCTCAAGCCAGCGATCGCACTGGTTCGCGACAACTGACGGTGCCTCTGCATGTATGAGCGTCTGCATGTATGTTCGTACTGATGGTTTCGCTTTTGCTACGAGCGCGTTTTGGCACCGCGCTGTGAACTTTAGGCCGCAAAATATGAGAATTTGTGAATAAACAAACAACTACTGTTGCGCGGACACTATCAGAGCAGTTCAATAACAATTTCCTTACAACTGCGGCTTCGGTGCGCATGGCAACTTTGTGATCTGCCGTCCCGACGATACAGTGTTTTTTTTTTTTTTTCGGTCTAAATTCGGGTACGTTTCAATGTCATTTGACAAGTTGTCTCGCACTGCGTATTGATCGGTCTTCTCAGCGAGCAAATGCCACTGCTTCTGTTTCTTTATTCAGCGCATTCGTTTCGTTTGGTGCTCACACAAAACGTGAGCAAATGCGACACCTTTTTTTAATGCTCCTTAATTATCGTTCCGTTTGCATTCCAGTGAACTTGCCGCTCTCTGTCATCAACAAATTCATAGACCAAAGCTTCACCACTTCGAGATTGCTGGTGGAAGAAGAACCAGTCTACGAGACCGAGCATGTAGTAGCATGCGACGCCTAGGAAAAGAAAGAAAATACAGTAACGTGTGCCGGACTTGTTCTGCAAACGTCGGCTGTGAACTAGGACCCACATGAACTTGAAATAGCGGTGAATAAAATAGAAGTTATTGCAGCAACCAGCAGCCGCAAAACAGGATAGTAATTATTTGACGAGTACCCCAGCAATTTTGGCAGCAGTGTCGTGTCTAACGCCAACAGGGTGGCATCTTTCCCACGTAAATAAATGAGGCTCCAAGTAAATACATGGGGTTGGCCGATGGGCCGATCACGGAGGCAATGGAAAATTTATGTAGCTTATGAAGCAATGCATGCCTCATCAAATGGGAAGGTTGCCCGTCGGCGTCCCGCGTCGGCGGCGTCAACATGAGTGATGCAAAAAATAATCGTCACATGATGGTGTCACCATATGACGTCATCATGACGTCACAGATCGTCAAAATAGTAGCGTCATTATGACGTCACATAATGTGACGTCACATGATGACGTATTCACACGCCATGGTCGCTTTGCATTGCGTCCGTGATCAGTCACGGAGGCCGTGCAAAACCGCGTTAGGCGCAGAACGTTTTTGGAGGGGGGCGCGGGAGAATCAGTACATCGACTGACAAGAAGAAGATGGCTTTCGCCTTCTAGTCATCTGTAACGAATGCATAAGGGACCCTGTGCGTTTTTTTAATTTAACGTATCTAAACAATGACTTGCGCATCTGCAGCCGATTTTGTGGACGCTGAGCACGGGGCCGACGATCAAGAGGTCGCATTGGAGGGTTCTGAGATGGCATCGCACGTGGTAAAAGTTAGCGCTTTTAACATCCTGTGGCAGATAAGCATCATTTGCCGGCGGGAAGCGCGCGCGAGCCATTGTCTCAGTGCGCGCTGTCTGCTACTCACCGAACATCGCAGGCCCGACGCAGTAACGAAAGTCTTCGTCGCGTAAGTGCTTGTTGCTCACAAGACTCGTAGCGGATGGCTACTTGCCGGTTCTTAGCTTTAGAACCCATGCTTCACGCTGTTTCTTGTCCCGCGGTTACCAGTGCAGGCTGACACTGGGCTCCTTTGCGTAAGTGCGGTACTGCGGCACCGAGCGGTAGAACCCCATGTTCGTCGCCTTCGGAGGCAGCCACTCTATTACAATGGTTTCAATTGACTAGAAAATGAGAGAAAACTACCTAATTTGAACAGACCGCAGCGCATGTGGGACTTGAAACTCGTTTTCAAAGCACGCGGCAGTGCGCCACAAGCAGCCGACGCGGCCGCTGAGACCACGTGATCCTGCCAAGCACGTCACGCCGACGGTGGCGCCGGCGTTTCCAGTGGTGGGCCTCGAGGCCAATACTCTCTTTTTAACCGTAAAGCGAAGCGCCATTGCTCATTTGTGTTGTTTTCGGCGGACAACGCTCGCTAATTGCGTTCAAGTTGCTGCTTCGTACAGTGGCGCACCATGAGTAGCGAACATGAGACGACCCCGAGGAAGCAACGAAGTTCAGTGTGGAGCTTTTTTGACCGAACTGGGACTGGATCGTCAAAGTGTCGCACTTGTGGCTGCGTTTTGAAGACACCGACCAGCACTACCACGCCGTTGATAAACCATCTGAAGCGCCATCCAGCTGCCCACAAAGAGTATAGCAGTCGCATCGCAGCCACCACAACGACGCCGGCATCAAAAAATGGCGGTAGTAGGCAAACGACGAGTCTATGCACAGGTTTTCTTCCGCAGCTAAGCGCCAACAGTACCCGCTCCCGGGAGCTCACCATGAAAATTGGTTCATTTATTGCGTCTGGTCTGCACAGTTTTTCAATAATGGAAGAACGAGGCTTCATTGCACTGATGAAGTGCGCAGTTCCGAATTTCACAGTTCCTAGCCGCACAACGTTTTCCCGGAGTGTCGTGCCAGAATTGTACTCTGCAACAAGACATGCCGTGCACGAGAAGTTGCAAAGCATCTTGAAGACTTGCGCGGCATCCATTGCAATTACGACGGATGGGTGGACATCACGCGCCGGGGACAGTTTTGTAGCTGTGACTTGTCATGTACTTAGCGAGGAATTTGAGCCACATAACTTCGGGCTTGCGTGCCGGTCACTCCGTGAGAGCCACACAGCAAGCAACTTTCGTTCCCTGCTTCAAGGAATTTTCATGGACTGGGGTATCAGTGACAACCTTCCATGTTTTGTTGTCACTGACAACGCGAGAAATTTTGTTTCCGCTATACAGCAGGCTCCGTGGGTTCGCATTTCATGCTTCGCACATACTCTACAACTTTGTGTTCAAGATGCCAAGAAAGAAACTATTGGCTTCGCCAACATGTGTGCCAAAGCGCGGACCATCGTCGGCTACTACAAGCGGAGCAGCACTGCGAGGGCAAGACTGCAGGAAATACAGAAGCAGCTTTCCGTTGACCCTCCACTTGAGCTCGTCCAAGATGTTCCAACGCGATGGAACAGCGAATTTGCGATGCTAGCTCGTCTGCTCAAGCTGAAGACTGCCGTGACGATCGACCTGACCGAAAATGATTCGGTTGAAAACTTGACAAATGGAGAGTGGCGTCAAGTGTCGGCCTTTGTGACAGTTCTTCAGCCAGTGGAAGAGGCTACAACAGCTGCGTGTGCCGAGTCTTACCCGACGCTATCTTTGGTCGTGCCCCTCGTTCACTGCATGAAGCTGTTGCTTTGCGACAAAACAAGCGACTGTGATGAGTACGACTTTGCGCAGAACCTTCTGAAATCGATAAACGCTAGGTTTCCGGCTGTAAGCACTACTGCGCCCAATCGTCTTGCCACATTGCTTGATCCACGTTTCAAAGATGTATATGCTACGGTGACGAAGAAAAAAATGGAAGTGCGAGCTCTGGTGTATTCAGTGCTCAAAGAAATGTCTGGCCGTTCAGCAGACGTGGAGATGCCTGCAGACTGTAGTGCCAACCAAAGTGGACAAGCCAGTGAGTGTTCTCCATTGTGGAAAATTTTACAGTAGCTTGGCTGCAGGACAGAAAGAGGGTGCTGATCTATTAATGCAGGAATTGTCAAGTTGTCTTGGAGCTCCGCTGCTGCCACGTCAAGACAACCCTTTTCAATGGTGGCTGAACGTAGGTAAGGCAAAGTACAAAAATCTGGTGACGTCAGCAAAGCGCTACCTCGGTATTCCTGCAACCCAAGTGCCTAGTGAGAGGCTTTTCTCAGCCTGCTCTAATACAGTTACCAGCAGAAGAAAGTCGCTGAGTTCGAAACACGTTGAGGAACTTGTGTTCTTGCACGGGAACTACCGATATTGTCCTAAAGCGCTCTGAGAAACAGAATTGCTTTGTGACGCTTTCAGCTTGACCAGCACGAGTTTGTGTAAGTAAATTTAGCACAAGGCAGATTTCGCAATACCGAAGTTCGTGGAAAATCCACACATAGCCCGTGTTATTTATCATGTGAGTAGTTTGCATTATGTAGGTGGCCTACTTGAAGTTATTTTGTTTCGTGCTTTGTAAATATAAGCCCTTGCGTGTTGCTCTGTGTAATTTTATTATCACTGCTGTATACAAAATTACCTCAATATACGTAATTGTAGTGTTTTTGTTGGTTAAATAGAATTGTCATGTGCCTTGTTAACGTTTGTGAATATCGTTTTAAATAGAACTTGCAATTCTAGGGTGATTTTCAAAACCTGAATAAAGTTTATCTATTCCTTTCCATTCAAAATTGCTGCCTTACTATTCGAAAACTATTCGAATAATATTCGATTCGTATTCGTATTCGATTCGGTTTCATCACTATTCGATTCGTATTCCATTCGGTTCTGAAATCCACTATTCGCACACCCCTATATAGCAAGTACACTGCATAGTAACTGAATAGTACGACATACAGCGTTAGCGCGGAGACGATTGCAATTACCGCCGTTGGCCTGCGAACGTGGAGTTTTCTCGTGAGGAAAACAAAAACAAAGGCAATAAACAACTCTGACTGCCAAGTCAGGCAGGGGGGAGGAGGGTGCGGAGATACTGGGATCCCTCACCTAGAACACAACCGCTTCGTTCACGCAAGTCCAGTGGGCTCAACGCAAAATACATCCGGTGATTACAAAGCAGGTGTGCGCTATCTGTGTAGGAAAAAAAGAGAGAGAAGGAAATAAATGGAAAGAATGAACTAAAAGAACACGTGAGAACTTCTAGCCAGGTGGAAGAAGAAGCCGAGGAAAGGTCACTGACCTCTCCCATGCCGTCGCTAATCTGGGTTGAAAGCGACGCAGGAGCAAACGAAAAGAAGCAAGGAGGCCTCCGTTCAGAGGCGGGAACGGGCCTCGCCATTTCGACGAGGCCGAACACGATGCAAAGTGGGTGCAGTCGAATGTGAAAGGCCTTGCGGCACTTGGAGACCGACTGTCGACTCTCGCAATTTCCAAGATGAGGGCTCGTTGGACGAAGTTGATCTTCAGTCTGCTGATATCCCGCTTCCTATCAGGTGAGCTAAATGTGTTTTACTTCGCACCAATGTCATTTTTGCGCGGTATTTAGGAAACGTTATGCGTACTCTCCAGATTGCTTACTTGGACCTGCTGGTAATACTCTCATGTAGCTGTGTGAATTACTAGTTCGTCATACGCTGTATTAGATCAAGAGACACGGAAGAGGATTTCTTTCGCTTGTCCCAACATATTGGCGCGTTTAATGGAGTGGTCAGCCAGTACTTCATTTTCTATGTAGCAGGAAACTATACGAACACGATATATTTCTCTTTACTACAATGTTCGCACTGGCTGCCAAAAATAAACCGTCTAATCGGAAAGAACGATATAAATCTATGAGTCCTGTAACTTGCTATAATGTCTCACACTTTTCTGTCTCAAGAGGAGACGTAATGGTTAGATGAAAGGCGTCGCCGATCTGTACTTGTCCTCGCACGAGCGGATACCCACGTTTATGCCTCAAGTGGCAAATCAGCGCCGCGTGCATTCACTAACAAACACACAGCATGCCGAACAGTGCGTGGAAGCAGAGAGGTGCACGAGTAAGGAGCGATTTGATGCAACGCTACGGTCACGAGTTGCGCTTTTATTATAAGAAGTAGTTCCACAGGGAGCGTCGCAGGAAACAATATCAAAATAACTGCACTGCGAAGCTCAAGTTGAGCCACGGCCCCTAAGCTTCGGCTTCATGAGAGCGTATGCGAAGTTTCCTTGGCAAAACTACTGAGTTTGTTTCAATAAGGCGATATATTTCAAGTATCATGCTATATTGTATTTGTATATATGAGGATGCTTACTTTGACTATACTTTTCTTACACGCCTTATTATTAGAAAAGTCTCGTTATCACACTTCGCGTAATGCCACAGCTTGACAATAAATGCTGTTCACGACGTGAAGGAAACATAGTTACAGAGGTCGTCAAATTCGCCGCTTTTTAACATAATTGCGCAAAAGACTGCCGTATGGGAACTAGAATGCCCTAATTGCTAAATTGTTTTATGGTCCATGTCTGGATTTGTTTCCCACCATGTTCTGTCCGGACTCGATGGCATTCCGTCATCACAAGCTCCCGCGTACATCATCCTAACGTCACTCACGCCGCGCGCGTTCGTCAACCCTGCGCAGTCAAAGCCGCACCGGCCTCTCAGGAGTGGCGCCTGCGGTACGCGGCGCTGAATACGAGGGGCCCGGAGTCGTGCCTACTGGAGCCCGAGCGAGGCCTGTGCTACGCGGCCTTCACACTTTATTACTTCGACGCCGCAGCGGGCACGTGCGAGGAATTCCTGTACGGAGGTTGCGGCGGCAACGCCAACCGCTTCGGCTCACTAGAGGAATGTCTGGCCACGTGTGCCAGGGCTTCCGATGTTGCTGCCGCCGATGCGACGCCAAAGCCGCCGAAAGCTGCGCACCGACGAAGAGGCGACGCTTCTTCGTCCAGCGCCGCTGCCGTCGTCTCGCATGCAAATGGCCCCGCGGGCCTCCAGGCAGCAGCGACGACATCGCGGACGACGCCGGCACACGCCGCTTCGAAGGTGGCCGTAAACCGGCGGAGGAAGCCCCCCTCAACAGATGATGGCGCTGCTTTTATTTCCCCGGACTTGTTTCCGTCGCTGGACGGAGGCCAAGCTTGGGATGCTGCGCGGCTGTAACTGGTGCCGCGGCGATACGTAAATGAGGCGCATTTGGCCAAATTTGCTCAGTATCAGCACGTGCTTTATATTTCAGTGTCAGGCCCGTGTGCTTAGTTAGAGGCGCACGTTAAAGAACCCTATGAATTCCGGAGCCCTCCACTACGGCGTATCTCATAATCACATCGTCGTTTTGGAAAGTAAAACCCCAACAATGATATTAAAATTTCATTGCCGAAAAAAGAATTCTGGGGCTTTACGTGCCAATACCAAGATATGGTTATAACGCGCTCCGTAGTAAGGAAGTCCATGGTAATCATGACCTAATATTTTTTAAGCAAGGTACAGCCGCGGCCAGGTCTGTGTGGAGCAAGCGAGCAGCAGGTTTTTGCTCTGCGGGCCGACACCTTGAGGCAGTTTCGGGCTCTGACGTGGTCAGCCTGACTACTAGGCCGCGCATGCTCCTGACACGCCATGTCAGAGCCCGAAACTGCCTCAAGGTGTCGCCTCGGTGAGCAAAAACCTAAAGTCCCTTTACAAAAACCGGCTGCTCGCGCGCTCTGCACAGACGTGGCCGCGGATGTAAAGTGGCTCAACGAAAGACCTATAGGAGAAAGGAGAATATTTTCGCAGTTTTACCATTGAGCTACTTTATGTTGTCAAGGTATGCACCCACACGCCCAACATAGTTCAGACCACCTGGAGTTCTTTAACGCACACTTTACTCTAAGCGCACGAGTATTTAAAACCAAAGCCAGCGCACTCTGTTGCCTAAATAATAATCTTTTAATACTCGGATGACAAAAAGAAAAAAAAATGAAGAAAGCCAGAAGGGTTAGCAACGCTAACCGCGTTTGTATGCGATATACTTAAGTTGTGACGTCGAAAAAGTTTTCGGCGAGTATATCATCGCGGCATTTCACAATCTGGTTTATTAAAGCAACGCTTCTGTACTTCATATCGCTTGAAAACTTGCATTTTCGTGTACATTGTGGCTCACTCGCATACGCTCAACATAACCCTGTTTATTTACTACTTGCCTCAAAGTGTGTGAAGCACACATGTAATAGCTTTAAATCATGGCGCCTCCAAGCATGGCGGTGCATTCTTACAATTATCAGGCCTCAATGGCGCATAGTATTTTATCGTTTAAAGACCGACCTTCGAAACGCCTGACGTATGCGTCATGCGCCAGCTTCTTGCAGTCTTCCCTCGTGATGGCCACAGCTTTGAGACGCTGTGCTCGCCTGTACTGCCTTCAGGATTGAGGTACTGGCTCATATTTTTGGTAAGGGAAACGCGGTACATCGAAAGTCTTGAATTCTGCCAAAAACAACTGTAGCATAAAAAAGTATGTCACTCCTCAAGTCACTAAAATACACAAAAAAGGAGTGCCCTGTCTTTTCGTATGGCAGGCAGCCACTGTTATATGCACTGGACCAGTGGAAAGATCATATCTCCAGAAAGGTTTCTGCTTGGTTTCACCGGAGGCGTTGGGACGACCTGTATCTTTGTACGTTTTTTTTCCTTTTCTTTGCATCCTACTGTCCTGCCTTATTCTAGTGAATAGCAAATGGTTTGTTCGAGCGTGATTCGCATAAGAGGCGCCCAAACACGTACGCATTGCTCGTTTACTACATATGGCCCTAAGCGCCGAGTGATGCGAAGTTCGCGCGGTCGTGCCTGGCATGAGGAGCTCGTCTCGAGGGTTGTCAATACGCTCAAGCGGAACACGAATGCACAGAGGAACTGCATTTCGAGAGAGAGCCGCACTAGCCAAATTTACGCGCCGTGTCGCGCAAAATAATGCTCCCCACCGCCAGTATATAGTCAGCAGCGCGCTGGAAAACAAATACGATCCGTGCGCGGCTTCCGGACAATGCCGCATGGTCGCATTGCTCGTTTGGACGGGATAGCCCATTGTGTACGCCATAAAGCTAAGTTGCGGGAACATGATTGTCCCTTTGCCTGCTGGCCTTCCGTTTTGCTTATGTCCGCCGCGATAGCTTAGTGGTTGTAGCGTTCTTGTACTAAGCATGATGCTCTAGGTCCGAATCCCGGCTTGAGCGACCGCATTTACCACGGGATAAGATCGTGAAAACACCCGTGTTCACAACCGTAGGTGCACGATTAAATGCCTTAGTTAATAAAAATATTGGTGCAGAAAGACTTCACTGGAGTTGTCTAAGTATGCGTAGGCATTATTGCCAGTTGCTCATCTCCGTCGTCTTTGATACCTGACGTGCTTGGAAGGTTCGAGGTTCAAGTGCCTACACCCTTCGGAGCTACAAGCTTCTGATACCCTGTGCAATTCGAATGCACGCGGTTAGGTCGATTTTTCTGTACTCCACAAACTTAGAAGGTACGGGGTTCGAGTTTCTGTGTGCTTCGAAAGTGAAGGAGAGAGAAAAAGGTTAAGTAAGAGGCAGGGAGGTTAACCAGATGAAAGCTTTTCGGTTTGTTACCCTGCACTGGGGAAGGGGTAAGGGGGGATAGAGGGGTAAGGAAGGAAAAAAAAAGAGTAAAAGCCGGAGGGTTCGATACTGCATATAATAAGAAAGTCGAGGGTTCGAGCACCGCCACAGTTATTAAGTCGTGGGTTCCAGTCGCTTTTCACTGTATGCTGCTATACATTGATGGATCTTGTGTGGCTTTGGAATGCTAAACTAAATTCCTCGGATTTGAAAACATGCTGTTCCCGCTAATGCACAGAGCGCAGAAATCGGTGTCGAAATCAACGTTCAAATAGGCGATGTTACCGGAATATAATGAGAATACAAGATGTACGGTTGCCATTTAGTAATGACATCATGGATACCATAGAAAATAGTAGCAACCGCTTCCACGTTCTGTGATATTATGAAGTCATGCTTTTGAGTAACAAGACGCATGTGCCGGCGTAGTTCTATTCGGGCGTTATGTAACAGTATGCTTGCTTTGAAGTGACCAAACACATGTAATTATCTGATGTGAAAATTCCGTGCGTTTGTCGTGTGTTACCAAACCACATTAAATTACGATAAAATGCGGAAGGTACTATACGCGGGACAAAAGCCTCCAGGCCACGGGCTTTACGGAGAACTTGAATCTATACTTTGTTAAAGCACGACCTACCAAAACCACTAAAGGCTGAAACTTTCAGTTAGATTCCACGTTCTCAGGCTAAACGAGATTTCAAATTTTCATAAACCTCGGGTCCTGGGCCCCTTCTGTCCCCGATCGTACACGACGTAAACCTGCGAGATATCGGCTAAACATATTTCCCTATTACACATCACCACAAGGATCGTACCTATATACCTACTGCACCGGGCACAGCGACACGCTAAGATTTATCCACAATTGACACAGAATGAAGCACACAGTAAACAGGTGAGCGGTACGAAAAAGTTAATTTCACATATACAGAAGGGGCATTAGAGAGAGGGAGGTGAACGCCAAGCTCAGTGAAACGTGTTTTTTATCCGAGGATTCGTGAATGCATAAATCTAACATTGTTTCTTCACGTTTTTTAACAAGGAGGGTTTAGCAAGGGCACAAAATAGGAACTGCTTGGTGCAGTGTTCGACTCGGAGATACGAAATCTGCGTCTCCCTCTGTAATCCTTTTTGGAAAAACAAGCCAGCAGCATAAGTCACGTCAAAAGTCGTATGTCGCCACAGTTCGCCGCCAAGGAAAGTTGCAACGTTGCCGATGCGAAAGTGAAAACAAGCGGATTTAGAGACTGAAGTACGGGAAAGCACAGCCGGAGAGAATGCATGCGCAGGTAGACGAGAGGCCTCGGCGGACGGAAATATGTGGCTGTCTATTTACCGCGTCCATCACACGAGTGGACGTTTCAGGTTTGGTCGGGATGAGGAGAGGGCATCTGCACGTGCCGTCTGGAGTTTGTTTTAACCTTCGTCGCTCGGCTATAAGACGACGGCGAGCGTGAAGTCTCGCACGACACCGGACGACGAAACCTTGTTCAGCTACATCGATTGAGGTAAGCTTGCGTAAGATTCGAAGTTTTCTGGCAGGTCCATACCTTTTAAAAATCTTACCTGTAGACTCAACCTACTTTTAAATATTTCTGATCAGTGACGATAAAATGGAATTTTACAAATAACTTTAGTATGTTAGCGTGGAAATCTCCTAAGCAACAACAATATTGCACTTTAGTACCCAGTAAATATTAGGAAAGTAGAGGTCGTGAGGCTAGGTTCAATTGAATGTCCTTGCTCCTTTACGTTCGCAATAACGGTACCCCTTCTTCAGAAACTGAAAGGGAAACTGAGAGTGAAACCACCAGTGAAAAAAAAAAAATAACGCTGGTTATTTTATACGTGCATGAACTGAACCACAATTTAAGGTACTAAGGGGTATACCATAAGTGAGATTTCAGGAGGGTTTCAATCCCCCAAACCACACACGTGGATACGCCACCGGCAGCGGGGAGGTGGATAATTTATGGGTTGGGGGCAAGAGGGGGGCAGGCAAAAATAAGGAGGGGAGGGGAGGCTGCCCCTTTTTCCCGTCCCCCTTAGGGATGGTAAAATCAACGAACGATTAACCGATTAAAAGCACGCCGCAAAACAATTAACCGCCATCGATGTCTGCCTTTCAATTAATCGAATTAATCGATTAAAACTGTTCGATTAATCGACAATAAACACTAAACAGTGGAGTTTTATTTGCTGCAAACTTCAGACGTGCGAGCGCATCGTCTTGTTGCTTACTTTGTTCGTGAGACCCATGTATTTAGATTTAGGTGCCCGTTAAAGAACCCCAGGTGGTAGAAATTTCAGGAGCCGTCCACTACGGCGTCCCTCATGATCATATCGTAGTTTTGGACGTTCAACCCCAACAATTCACAGTTCTGGCTGTACACACGATTGAAGAGGAGCGCGTAGCGCCGAGTTAAGGCAACGGCCAAGTGAATCCTGTGGAGTACACTGGCGCAGCTGCCGTTTATTCTAGAGGGGGGGGGGGGGGGGAGCAAAAAGTCCTGTCAATCTATTTCCCGCAGATGCCTGTACCGATGGTCTGTTTGAGGCCAGTACGTCGCTGTGCAATCTCGCATGGGTGACCTCAAGGAAGAGATCACGTCACTCCACAATTATTACATTATCGATGGCTTCCACAACACCTAACGGACAAACGGAGAAAAGATGCCGTCCGTACGATTGCGAGCGTCTTATTTACTTCCTCTTCCTCCTCGACTATTTTTTTTTACCTTTCTCGAAATTTCCTCACCCTCGGCCACGCTGCATGTTTCTGGTGTGACTTTTCGACCAGTGTTGAGTGCGAAATATTCTTTGCGATCCTTTGAAGCATGGCAGCAGCATCAGACCTTGAAAGCGGTATAGCCTCTTCCTTGTCTCCTTGCAAAGCTGACCGAGCAGCATTATCGGCATGTTCGTTGCCAAGCACGCCGCAGTGACTTGGCAACCATTGAAATGTCACTTGGTGTCCCTTCTCGAATGAATACGTCAAGAAGCCAAACCTATCGGCAACACCACCTCAACGAGTTGCGGCGACTTCAAATACCATCTGGACTCCGCCGAAGAGAGGCCACTCTGCTATGCCGCTTATGGCTAAGAGTGGCTTTCACGAAGTCATATTCGTTTCGAATAGGGATGGCCGACAACGCTCTTTGCAACGCCTGCGGCACCGAGGAGACCTTGCAACATATCTTCTGCGACTGTCCTCGCTACGCTGCGCAGAGACGATCCCTGGTATTCGCTCTCGCTCATCTTCACAACAGACCGTTGACACTAGACACGATTCTCCAATGTCATCCTGATACGTCATTGAGAGTTCAAGCAACCAAGGCATTGCTCAAATTCCTAAGGACAACAGACTTACACGAGCGGCTGTAGACTTTTTAATGATGCCGCATACCGCACAAGACTGCCGCTCTGCGCTGTGACGTTATGTGTGTGCGCGTGTGTTCCCCTCTCTTTCTCTCTTTCTTTACTCTTCTTTCGATCTCCCCCATCCCTTCCCCCTGTACAGGGTAGCATACCGGTTATGCCAAACTGGTTAACATCCCTGTCTTTCCTCTCTCCCGTTTTTCTTCCTTCCTTTCGACCAGTGTGGTCACGGAAAGCGCCACCGCTTTCGGTGTACTCGAGTAGGCAGGCTTCGAGGAAATACGGCCTGCTCTCAAGTCAAGTCGTCCATGGACGATGGCCACGGATCCTTGGATCCGTGACATCACCCAAAGATGACGGGCCCCCTGTGTCCAATGGGCGAAGATGCGAATTTTGACGCAGGCGCATGTGTACATGTGATCTCTGGCGCGTCTGAGAGAAAGACATGTGTCGAGATCAAACACAAAGAACCACTCTCAAACATTGAGATATCTATTTTAATTCTTTCGTGACAGTAGGAAAATTGGCCACATTTTGTATGTTTTAGCAATTATTTTTTGTTATGAATAATATGATAGATACAGTGTAATATAATATATCAATATGAAGATAAGTGATTGTACTTTTAATGGTATTACATTGAACAATTCATATTAAGGTATAATATGCAAGAATATTCATGAAAAACTAAATTTATTGAACATTGCATAGAACATTTTTAACGTTATGCCCCCTACATTGGATTGGATTGGAAGAGCTTTATTAACAAAGTCCGGAGGCGTGTGCCTTAGCACACGGCGGGCCGCTCCCATGACGGGACAGTCAGGCCGAGACCTACCACCGCATCGTGGGCCCTCTGGACAGCCCAAAGTTGTGACTGAATGTCCGGACTCCTCAGAGCGGAGCCCCACTTGCAGGCCGATGCTGTATCAGTGCCACGTACCGAGGGTCGCTCCCAGAGCATGTGGTGTAAGGTGGCTAAACCGCCACATTTCGTACCTGAGTTAGTTAAGTAAACATCAGGATAAAGCTTGTGTAGAAAGGCAAGCTTGTGTAGAAAGGCAGGGTTAGGATATGTTTCAGTTTGCAGCAATCTCAGTGTCAAAGCCTGCGCCGTGTTTAACTTCCGAGCTGGAGGCGGGAAGACTCTCCTACCCATAGCGAAATGTAAAGTAATTTCACTGTACGCGGTCGGTTGATCCCTATTTACCAATCCTCCAGGTTGACCCAGAAGTCCTCCATGGTCGCGGATAGTTAACCCTCACGCCCTGGAGTGGGCCAGCTCATTGAGATTGATAATCCTTCCTACCATGGACCCCATATGGGCAGGGAACCATGTAAGGGTATGAGTTGTAATTGACTTCTCACCGAGTATTGCTTTGGCCTCTTTGCAGACAGCACCAACACTGAAAGCGCGAATGGCCGCCCTAGAATCAATATATATATATTTTCGTGATTTTCATCTAGGAGAGCCATGGCGATGGCAACCTGCTCGGCTGCATTAGCAGTTTTGGCGTATACCGACGCCGCATTAATGGTAACCCCCTGGTGGTTAATTGGAACTACCGTAAACCTGCCACTGTTGCCGTCATTGAGATATCTATTTTAATTCTTTCGTGACAGTAGGAAAATTGGCCACATTTTTGTATGTTTTAGCAATTATTTTTTGTTATGAATAATATGATAGATACAGCGTAATATAATATATTAATATGAAGATAAGTGACTGTACTTTTTAACGGTATTGCATTGAACAATTCATATTAAGGTATAATATGCAAGAATATTCATGAAAAACTAGATTTATTGAACATTGCATAGAACATTTTTAATGTTATGCCCCCTACATGAAAGAAAAAAAGAAAACGAAAAATAATCTGAGATATAAAAAACGTTTTCTCAACAGCTTTCTATATTAGAGGAACGTTTGAATGATATAGCTCAAAAAGCGAATGAGTTACAAAATTTTTTGTCTGCTCAGTGAAAACTGCATTATTCCATTAGTTTACACGGTTATATTTTTTCACTCTACAATTTTTCCAAACGAAGCACCACAATAAATAAAAATTAAGAAGAAGAATAAGTTTGCTATTGAGCCATGGGTATTTTATCAAATTATGCTAAAAACCAGCACAGAAAGAAAGTCAGATACCAAAAGGTAGCACTGAACACAGCACCAAAACATCCTAAAGCATGGCTTCACCGCACACAATAAAAACATTCTAAACTTGTAAGCTACAAAAAAGTCTTCAGATTTCAATGTCTGACACTATCTAAAATGGTTGAACCATTTCCGAAAGTTGTAAGATGTAAAAAAAAAATTATTTTTCTAATGTTGGTGTGTCACAGGGCAAAACAGGCGTAACAAGTGATATTTCTCCAGCCGTCAAGTTTCTTGTCTTCTTAGCATTTTTTGTATTTTCTCCACTTAGTCTATCGGCAGGACTTGTTCTGAATGTGCTTGTTTTAGGGAGGTGTAGTGGTGGAAGCTTGACGATGCCCATATATATCCGCAGGCAAATGAAATTCACCATCTCTGCGGCTGTGAACATTTCCCAAGAACCATCACCTTTGGCATAAGACAGCTTCTACAGGATTTGCCACCACGCACACTCATTTCCGTTAACGCAAATCCTGTTTATTACCTCCGCTGTGAAAAAGAAGCCCAAGCTGCCGATTTTCTTTGTGACAGATATTTGCTTCACTTCGCAACATTGCTCTGAGGTCACGGCCGGTAGCCTTCTTGGGCTGAACATTACTCTCGGCTGGTTGAAGGTTATGTCATCAAGTTTTTACCATATACTGTTGAGACACTACAAACAAAAGATATAGCAGTGCCAACATCCTCACGACATTTAACTCGGAGTAAAAAATCGAAAGCGTAAAGCGTGCCAGAAAGCGTAAAGTACTGATCAACACCCGACTACATTTATTTATTTATTTATTTCAACATACTGCAGCCCCGCAGGGCTATCGCAGGAGTGGGCAAATGCATACATACATAGAAGAGCATAATACATACATATATACATAGCAGAGCATAACAAGTGCGCTGAACATCAATGGTGAGTAATATACAATAAGAAGTCATCGAGTGATAAAGATCGAACGTAACCGGGCAATGCATTCCACAATTCAATAGAATGAACAAAAAAACTATATTTAAAAGCCGCTGTACGATGGATAAAAGTAGTCATGTTCAACTCATGGTAATTTAGGGTGGTTGTTGGTCTAGCAGGTGCGATGTATTTGCTGAGTAGGGGGAACCGTGGAGAATTAATTAAGGTATAAAGAAACTTCAAACATTCAACGTGACGACGGGAAGAGAGACTGGTAATTGTCAGAGATGGTTTTTTGTCATACGAACTATATTTCCATGATTTGACACCATCCTCTGAGTCATTTCTGATAGAAACAGCAGAAAAATCGCTTGCGGACGCAGCGCGATTTTGCAAGGAACAACATTTCCGAGTGGCTCTCGCTACCGTTTCGTCGGCCATTTTCACGGACAGACCAAGTGAACAGATATCTTTGAGCCGCTTTAAAAGATCGCTGCCGCTCGGGAAAAAGAGTAACTATGCAGGAAACGAAATATTAGTGCTTACAGAATGTGCTAGATTGTGCAACTAGTTGATAGGAGCGCCCGTACTTTTAAATTTTCGTTCGGTGAGTTTGGGTCAACGGTGACCCAGGTTCTATACACTCTAAGAAAAAAAAAGAGTATGTGTGACTCTTTCCGGGTAGTCTTGACATGCCACGTATATGACTCTCTTTAAAGAGGCATGTTAACTCACTTCTGGGTGACACGACTCTCCGGAGAGAGTATAATTGCCCCCAACGAGAGTTGACGCGCCTCTTTAAAGTGAGTCATATGCGTGGCAAGCCAGAACTCTCCAAGAAGAGTCAAATGACTATTTTTTTTCTCGAAGTGTAGGCGCGGTCATGAAACAGTTAAAGCACCCATCAAAAATGTCGATTAATCGATTAAAACCTCACGTCGAAAGCAATTAATCGATCAGAGAGAGAAGGAATGTAGGAAAGGCAGGGAGGTTAACTAGACTATGCGTCCAGTTTGCTACCCTACACATGGGAAAGGGGAATAAAGGAGTAAAAGAGAGATAGAGAAGGATAGACACATTTCACATCACACACACAGTGCCGAGTTTCACAGGCGGTCGCTCAATGAAGTTGCTTTCAAGTACCGCAGGAGGGCTCAATTAATCGGTCAAATGCTAAATCTACGAACGATTAACGATTAATCGATTCAAACTTGCAATCGACCATCCCTAGTCCCCATGCCGCCTGTTGGCACCGCCCCTGGCCAATGGTACTTCGTAATGTTTATTGGAGTTGGCTTGTGCCCGAGCGTCCCAGGTCTGCAGAAACTGACCCTGTGCGGAAAAAAACGCACGAAAGGCTGTATGGGCATTTCACGGTTTGCATGGTCTACGAGAGTCCGCAACGCCGCTTGCAAGCGGCAGAGTATATATAGGTCAGCCAGGCAAGTGTCGATTACAGGGCAAGCGAAGACGACCTTTCGATCCAGAATAAGATTACAGTACATTTATCGATGCACTGCGACTCCAGGATGTCTGAGCCAAATCCTTGCAGATATATCCGCATACTTGGAGAAGGCAAGAATTCTTTGGAACGGCACTTTGCGGAGGCTTATTTCATCACGGTACCGCAACGTTTTTACTGTATGAATTAATAAACATGGCGTTTTTAAAAAATATCATTCGGTGCAACTGTATACTTGTGCGCCTGTCCACCTCCTCTTATAAAAGTAAACCTGGTTGCTTCAAGTAAACCTAGTTGCAAATAATAATCATTGTGTAGCGCAAAGACACATAACGAAGACACGGAAACCAATAATGCAGAGGCCCCTTACAACTTTAATGAAAAATTGGCGAGAAACAGAATATATACAGCTCCAAACGCGCAGGCGCGCAAGTGACATTCGGCAGGCTACAGGGGGCGCTAGACAGAAATAACAAGTCAACTACTGAATAGTTGCCAGTAACGTTCCCCCCTCCCATTTCTCTCTCCCTCGATTTCTTGTCCCCCTTCTAACAATTCTTAATGCCTGCGCTGAGTACCCGAAGTTTTATGGTCTGTTAGTGTAAATCAAAGTATTCTAAACCTAATTCTGCAGCACATGTCGCCTGCACATGTTGCTAATCTACCCGTTTAAAAAGTAGGTGAACGATGTTGAAGTGAAACACATGTTAACATGACGTCATGGAAACATGAATGCTTGTGTAGGATGAGCAATAGGAAATTATATTTGCTTAGGAAAGCGAGAACCATGGCCCTGGTTTACTTGTTAAGGATAATAGGCCTTCCTCTGATGATAAAAGGTGTGCCGCTTACAAAGTAGTACGTTATTTAAGAAATACATTTACACGTGGCGAATCACAACCAATCAGGCGAGTGCCTATGAAACAGCTCAACTTCGTCCTTTTCGTCCTAGTCACTTCAGACACTCTGAGGCAGCTTTTATCTACGGTTGGTGTGCGTGAATATGACACTTTGAAGGGTGCATAATGTGTTATTTGGTTTGTTTTGGCCGCCTAGTAAAAGTATGGTATGTCTGTATTGTCTAATTTGAAAACAACATACAAAACGCGCACTTGGCATTTGAAATAGCTGCACACGTACGAGAACATGGGCGTTTATTTGTATGTGAGCACCCACACTCTCACGTAACAGACCGCGTATCACAAGAAAACGAAAAGGAAAGTGACGTACGATGCCAAACAGCAGCAAAGGAAAGTCTGTCGGTCTGGGAATAAATACCGTGGTTACAGCGACACGCATGAAACTGAGCGCAGCAGCTCAAGCGGCTGCGGGGGACATCCGTGACACTCAATGTATTCCGCACACATCCGGAGAGCAGCCGTCTGTGGCGTAACCTTTACTTCTATGTTGCGGACGTTTTTTTGAAAGCGCTGGCCGTGCTAACGGTCTTCACTGTTCTTGGCCTGTTGCACGCAGGAATCAAGATGAAGACCATCCCAATTTTTACCTTTTTGGTCGTCCTGGCGGTGGCCGTGTGGTGAGTTTTCGCGACAATGCAGTCAATGTAGCGATGTATTTGTCACACAAACGTAGTGCGAGATGCCGTCATAGATGAGGTGACGCATTTATTTTTTTAATGCGAGGCACTATGATAACCGCTGCAAAAACTTCATATGCGTTTTTTTATCCGCCTTAAGATACAATTTCGTGCGTTTAAATCACGCAATATATTTGTGCAATACTAAATTAGAGTACGTAGCATAGCGTCTAGTCTACGCCAAAGTTCACTGATATGTATCTACCTAAACGTCCAGTATGTGATTAAAGAAATATATATGTTTTTCGTACGATCGTTTTGATGATATACATAATTTTATATATAATCAGTATACTTTCTGTAAGAAGCCAATCAGATTTCTCGCACCAGTGACGTCTCAGAACGATGCTACATTCCAAATGAAAAGATGGCTGAGAACTTGGTGCGGCGGTGTCGCTGCGATCTCCGGCGATGCGGCTATACGAAACCTTATGAACATTAGGAACAGGGTACATTATGCAGTGATCAGTAAACCTGTGATGGTAACAAATGTACTTGTTGACATACTGAGATCATGCCAGAGCTATTAAAAAGCAAGAAGTACATTTTCGACGTTCTCTTCAACAGCGGATTGCGCTGCACATAGTGTGGGAGACAGATTGAAGTCTATCCGCGTGAGAACGCCGCATCGGCTATCTGGTTATTCATATTCAGACAGACAGTGCTCTAACAAGAGAGACAAAAATTAAGATACAAGAGGTGTTCAAATGATAAAGGTACGAAACGACACTGTGGGTACAACCGAATACTTTTATTCAATGTATAAACTATGTGCCTGATCACAACGATCCCAGTGATGAACGAACCGAAGTACTCCTTGTTCCCATAATTCCTGCGGCCGTGACGAGACCCAGTCCTTCACAGCGTCCTTGAGCTTGTCGTCCGAGTTGAAGCGCTTGCCTTTCAGGTGCTTTATCGGGGGACCAGACGCATGGAAATCGCAGGCGCCGAATGGTGGCCGGTTTAACCCCTTCCGCTGTCAGAAATCGGATAACGCGTCACTGCTCCTTCATCGTCACATTTGGCAATGGGAACGCCATCCTGCCCTCACTCGCACTGCCGCGTCAATTGGACGGCGCTCTTTATAACAGCCCCTGCTCTCTCCTGCGCATGCGGGTGCCCCCGCATGCTCAGATCCACGGCAGAGACTCCAATTCCATCCTTAGATGTCTCGCTGCGTTCTGCCATAACGGCACAGGCACGGATCTTTACTTATAAGAAGTAAATTACGCGAAAAAACAGGCATTGAAGTAATCGAATGTAGTTACACAGCCCTGCGTAGTGCTTTGTAAACTGTCTACTTCCCCTCGCAGTGAGTGAGTAGAGAAGCTGAAGGGAACTATGGGAATCTCCTTTATTTCCACTTACCTTTCAGTGTGTCTGCCACGAGTGTCCCATACTGCGGGAATGTAAACTGCGCTGAGGCAAACTGCCAGCCTGCTGACTGCACGTGCGGGTCTTACAAGGGAAACTGCGGCTGCTGTGACATCTGTTACAAGGTATATTGTCATCGGCTAGTCCTGCAGTGCAGTTGCCGATGTCTCAGTTGTCACACATTGCTTTCAGCAATGAAAGGAAATCCTGTCAAACTCATTTACAAATTCGTGGCTTAGTGCTTGGAACAGCACAAGAGGCGAGAAACACCGCAGGAAGAGGCTTAGGGTAATTTCAACTAACTTGGATTTCTTAAAACGCCTGCGACCGAAAATAAGTGATGTTTGTGTTAATTCCGCCACACTGCTTAACGTGGTCGCCACGGCCGGCACTTACCCGCCGTGGTAGCTTTGCGGCTGTGGCGTAGCGCTTGTAGGCTCAAGGACGCGGGTTCGATTCGCGAAAACGGAAGCCGCAATTTTATGGGGCGAAATGAACAAAGATTTGTGCACTAACGTTTGGATGCGCTCTAAACAACCCCAAGTCATATTGTCACTTCAGCTCATAAGACGTCATAGCCATTCAGACACTGTGCTCAAGAAATTTCTCGAGAAGCACGCATTCAGGCCCTTTTTTTATATTTCGTCTAGCGCAATAGTCTAGAAACGTTTTCTCGCACAGTTGCAGGCCATACCTTCGTAAGCAACCAGTTCTCGTTGAGTACGTTGGCCTGTGCAAATTTGTGCGATATATTGCAAGGATAACCAACACAAAAACACTGAAGGAAACCCTGAAGGCACTGATCCTTTGTGTGCTTGTTTCATTCAGCGTGCCGGTTGACAGTGCAATAACACATTCTGTAAGGCAACTTTAGAGATATAACTATAGTTAAAAAAAACAAAAGAAACACGTATTTGAATATTTGTAGCCGATAGCTCCACGCTAGTGCTCAAAGGATCAACATTATTCGTTACCTGTAAACAAATATTTTGCTTATACCTTTATGAAAACACTCGAATGACGAGAATTGAAAATCGAGGTTGAGTAATTATCGACAAAAAAAAAGTCAAGACATTGCTGAATACTACAAAGCATTGTTGGTCATCTACCGCGATTAGAATATGCTTGGTTTTAATTACAATACCCTACGTGTTTGTAGCTACGATGATCTTTATTTCAGTGCCCCGGAGACGTGTGCACTCCATTACACCAAGAACGCTGCAGCGGTGGCCAGACATGCGAGCTGGATGAGCCTGGAACCTTCTTTTTTGGCGGAAAGGGCAAATGCAAGCCATCATCGTCTACCTAAGAGGTAGCCTGGGAAATTAAAACATAAATCCTTGTATTTTAACGAATACAGTTTGTTGCAGTCTGTTGAAACTTGATGATTTGTCTATGAGTTCCGTTCTTCCGCTTTGGCCCTTTTTCTTTTGAAAAGATATTAGAGAGCAAGACACAAACAGTCTGCTTAAGGTTCCTTTTATATGAGATGAAGAGAAAAAAAAACATTTATCCATAGGCGTGCGCAGCGTTCTCAATTAGGGGGGGGGGGGAGCAAAGTTTCATCGCCAGAAACCTGCATGGTTCACATTAAACAATGCCGGGAAAGGACAGACTAACGAAAGGTATGAGGCAGACACTTGGCGCCCCCCCCCTCCGTCTCCCCCCTGTGCGCGCGCCTATAAATTTATACGCTCTCCCTTTCCTATATTAACTCAGCTCAAGTAATCCTACAGAGAGAGAGAGAGAGAAACGGAAAAAATGAGACGCAGGGAAGTGAAGCACTTGCGCATCCGGTTTGATACCCACGTAAGCGAAAGGATGGTAAAGGATAAAAAGAAGGAAAGAAAGGGGCGAACAAGGGAGAATATTTTCTGTATCCGAAAGACCGCTTTGATACCTCACTTAGTCATAGTAGTCTCAGGTCGGCTCTTGAGCTGGAGTAATTTTATTCTTGGCATGGTCGGCGCTGGGCAACGCATACGCAATGAATGCGAGCTCCACGCTGAAATAAGTGACTTCGTTGCGATGGTTTCTAAACCTTGGAAAGTAAGTTCCGTGAATGTAGAGGTGGGTAACTATGACTAAAGGGACCAGATTTGTTGAAGAGTTGACGCAGTCTTAACCGATAGTAAAGGCCAGTACGGCAGTCGATCTGTGAAAAAGGTGTCGACGTAAAGAAGGAACACGAGACATAGTGGCCTCTAGCATTCCACCGGCTCATAAATACTGCCTGAAAGGATTACACTGAGCACATTGAAGCTGTACAAGTAGTGGATGAAGAACATGCAGCACTTGCAGGGTGCTTCAAGAAGACAGCGTAGCCAGCTGATTGAAGGCCATTCGGATAGCATTAACCTGCAGCATGATGATAACGCGCTGGGTCTTCCTCAGGCAATTTTGCTGGAGAACATAATGAGTTCAATGTTTCAGCGTCTTGCTGTAATCTGGGAAAGAAATATTATGCTCGGACAGAAAGAACCAGAAACTGCACTCACCCACTCCGCCGCTCAATAATCGTTGGCCTTTTTGTCCTTGATGTAGAGTCTGCTCATTCTTGGTGGCAAAGAAGGCCAAGATGACTGTCGTGGAAAGTGCGCCGTCGCGGCTGCGGTCGTCTTTGACAAATTTTGACGACAGGAGCGTCGTCAGCGCCATTTTCACACGGTTTGCAGCGTCTGGATGAGTCAAGAGGTTCCTCCCCATCTGCTTTAGTATGGCTATACAACATTGAATCAGGGGTCCTTCCTTGAAGAGTCATCGTGCGGTACTTGTTGCTAAAAACTGCCGCGCAAAAAAGACTAGGACGAAACAACACGACAAAGGACGAGCGCTGACTCAAACTAGTATATCTGGCTCTGCGTAGCGAGCCGATGTCTGGAACACATGTAGTAGTTAGTAGACGCTTAATTGAGGTTATATACCGACGCAACATCTACAAAGGGAACGCCCTCTCGACTACAGTCTCAGCTGACCCCAAGCTGTCGTGATGCATATATGTGATGCATACTGCCTCGATGGCGTAATAGAAAAAACGTACCGTGGTGTTCATCGACACCGCTGTGATTGAACAAAATCTTGTAAATAAAGATCAGTCAGCCTCTCACGCTGTCTCATCGTTTATAACTTAAGTTTTAAACTACTTTTCGGCATTCCTTCGCCGCAACAACCTAGCCAACAGAAACGCTTTTGCATTCTCATCTCATATGCCTACAGATGATCTTCAACTTTTCGTGTATAAAAAGGAAGAAGACAAGTATAAGAGCAAGAAATTACATGAGTTTATAGTAAACTCATGTGTGACGATATATTCTCACAGATTTCACGCTTCCGCACTTAAGCCCTGCAAATATTTTTATCTATCGTACGGAACATCAGTTAACCTACAATCGTGGAAACAACTAGCTTTTTAAAGTGCAATAAAGAACTTAATCGCATCAAGAAAACATTAACCACGCCTCTGATTGAGTAACCAAGGGGGATAAACCTTTGTCTCTTGAAAAGGCGGTTTCTTGCATAATTCCTCCAGGCCTTCGCCGAGGTGACGCTACCTTCTGTGCAGGTTATGGTTGGGTGTCGCATTTACACACGCGTGCGCGTGCCGCATAGGAATGGCCGACACCGCGTCATGTGACCACTCCGGCAGTCATGAAACTATTCAACACGTTCTGTGCGACTGCCCACAGTACTGTTCACAGAGACAGTCGCTTTGCAACGTGCTCGACAAATTGGACGACCGCACTCTGTCGGAAGAAAGAATCCTGCACCATCGACCGGACCCAACGTCACAGATAGAGGCTGTGCAAGCGCTACTGCGCTTTCTGCGTACAACCGGTCTCTCAGAACGGCTCTGACTGGAACGTCTTGCGTGGGTTTGCATGTGTGTATGTGTGTTTTTTTTTTCGTTTTCATTTTATCTCTCTCTCTCTCTCTGCTCTTTCCAACCATATTTCCCCACCCCTGTGCAGGGTAGCAAACCGGTCACCCGCGCCAGGTTAACCTCCCTGCATTTTCTTTTCATCTATTTCTCTATCTACATAAATACGGCATTTAGAAGGGTGCAGTATGGATAGTTATATGTCATGTCCCGACTTTAGCACAAACGAGGTACTGCCGCCGTGTCTTTTAGAGTGCAGCTCTTAGGCGCCCGTTCCTGCGTTGAGCGGCGTGAAACCGATACCGATAGACGTGAAAAAGCAACCGATAGACATGAAAAAAAAAAAAGATAAAAAGTGGGAGACCAGCGCTGGATAGGTGGCGCACCGAAAAAGGGCGCCTGGCGGGGAGTCGCGACATAACTCCGCCGCTCGCATGGCCTCCGCGCCGCCGGAGCCAATCTCGGAGGCCATGCCGCGCGCGTCAGACGACCGGTTGCACTGTACCGCGGTGAGCGCACGCGCATGGGCCGTTCCCATGCTTCACTTAGGCGCGAACAGCTCGAGCAGTCATTGCGCCAGTAATACTGCTCTATGGTTTCGAAAAAAAAAATAACTTTGCCTGAAGGCTACTTTCACAGGAAAGCACTGGAAAACGGAGAGAAGCCCTGCAAAGCAGACTACGTATGTGCATACGGCGTCGAAGAGACAGTGCTATGCCGTGGTGGCGACTCCGTCGTCAGCATTTTCTGCTTGCGTCATGGGATTTGTATCAAGCTAGTGCAGACTCAAAAGCCTCCATTATAAGTACGTGCTGCGTCGATACCAGCTGCCCACTGCTGCAGTAAAAAAAAGGTAAGAGGCAAGGGTAAGCTGCGTCAACGTTTTTCTGCCGTGGGTATGCATGCACGCGGACGTTGATCAAGCAAACCGCCGTGCTAGCATAGCATGTATGGTGTCGCGCTGTTATGCTCGAGGGCGTGGGATAGATTCCCGGCCACGGTGGCCGCATTTCGATAGGGTTGAAGTACAAAGAACACCCGCGTATACTGAGATTTATGTGCACATTAAAGAACCCCAAGCGGTCAAAATTAATCCTGATTCCCACACTACGGCGTGTGCCTCATAATCATACCTTGTTTGGCACGCAAAACGCCAGTAATTGTCGATGTTGATGAAGCACGTTTATTCTAAGCATACACAGGCAAGCGAAAAAAGAAACTAACACAGTACGTTAGGCGAAATAAACAGCGAGTAAAAATCCAAGATATTTGACCCTATTCTAGCGAGGCATAAATTGCGATGTCACTTCGCCGCGGCAGCCAATGCACAAAGAAGCTTTACCGCATCGGCTGACTCCAGAAAGCTAAGCTTCGAGTAGTCCGCTGCTTTGTTCGTGACAAGAACTCTGTCTGTAGCACAAGTGAAGTTCAACGGAGGCATCCATCGCGTGCATATTTTTCAGCGGCTTCGGCGAACGTACCCCCTTACGCATCTCGTAGACGGACAGCTTTCCTTCTGCGTAACTGTTTACAAATAATGTAGACTACCTGCCTACCGTATCATATTCACTGCACGCGGTGGCATCAGAAGGAGCTTGGTGGTGTTCAGATGAAAAGATTGTTACATATGCCGCATGCTGCATAATATGTATGTTTTATTTACGACAAAACACCGATTAAATTCTGCTCGTTGGCACCCGTTTCCACTGGTGGCCCCCACTAACGAATAAATCTAGCAGACACGCGCAATTTGGTTTAGAGACCAACCAGATGCCACTAGACAGGAGAGAAAGAGCAGAACATACTGTGCTCGCCTGACAGCCGGGATGCAACGCCGCATCCGTTCCTATTCATATGTTTTAGAAGGAAAGGCATAGAAGGATACGTCCTCCCTCATTTTTACGTATTGGATGTTACGCACTTGGATGCGCAACAGTAGCGCCAGCATCCTTTTGTTTTGTTCCGGGGATACGCGCCCGCATCGCCTCAACCAGTGGCCACTCTCGTCCGCGGGAGCGGCTGGAGTATGCGCGCTTTGACCGCCAGGGCGGCACTGCCCACACCGCGGAAACTCCAGCGCTGGTTCCCTATACCTAGGTGGCCTAGGATCGAATGAGATTTGAACGCGGGCCCCCTGCGTGGCAGTCGAGGTATTCTACCACAGAGTCACGCTAGTGCTTGAAACTCATTTGCAAAAAAAAAAAAAAAAAAACCCTATGCAGGCGTCATGTCCGGCAAGGAATCGCGTTAACCTATGTAGTATAGCGTGGAAGCATGGTAAAATAACAACCAGTCATCACACGATGGTAATTTCGCAACGAGTGTGTGATATAATGCTTCCCACCCAGTGCAAATTGTTCGGCCATAATCCTTCATCGTGATCCGCCGCATGCGGCGATCAACAAAGTGCGCATAATACCTTAGAGATGTGTAGCGGGTAGGTCCCCTATCCGCAGAAAGACGAATAATGGCGTAGTGGGTGCTGTCCTACTTCACAAAACTTCACAAAAATTACGATTTATGGTATGTTCGATGCCTTGCGGAAAACCAAAACTTCAGACACAGTTGACCTTGTCCCAACACGAAGCTGCGCTCAAAATGCGAATTAGGCAGTATCGTAACCGTTGGTAAATGTTTTTTTTTTTCAATTTCGACATACAACTTTTGTTCCTGTCCTAGCAATTGTTTTTGGAGATGAATGCTGAAATAAAGGAATGGAATGGAAAACGGCTCGTTCAATATTTGAAATCGCAGCGTGCGCACGCGAACGCACCTGTTTGCGAGAGTGCACCGAAGCATACTCAGAACGTATCGCAAAAAAAAAAAAAAAACGAAAGGAAAATGTGCAGACGATGCTAAACAAGAGCAAAGGAAACGCGCTGGTTTAGAAATAAATACCTGGGTTGGATGACACTGAGCGCAGCAGCTGTGGTGGCTGCGGCGGATATCCTTGACACGCAATGTATTCCGTTCACATCCACAGAGCAATCGTCAGTGGCGTTACATTTATTTATATGCCGGAGCCATTTTGTGAGCGCTGGCCGTGCTAACTGTCTCCGCTATCCTTCATCAGTTGCACAAAAAAAAAAAATGAATATGAGGACCATCCTGACCTCCACCGTGTTGGTCGTCCTGGCGGTAGTCGCATGGTGAGTTCTTGAGACAATGGTGCGGTTATGGATGGATGGATGCTATGAGCGTACCCTTTATAACGGGGCGGTGACATGTCTGCCACCAGGCTCGAAGAAAAAAAAAGCTTCCTTGTTTCAAGTTGGCTTAATACCTTATCTACACTGATTAAATCTATGTTATTATACCAAAAAAAATATAAATTCATGATGGTCGATCCTACCCCGCTCTTCGCTTACATGTCGTGCAAACTTCGTGCCCGAAATTCTTTCAGCTGTGGTTACATCTTCATTATTTTTAGTGCAAAAATATTTTATGAAAGTTTCATGGATGCCTTTTCGTTTCGCAGCAGTTTCTGATGTGTCACTTGTCTCCGAAATTTCAAAGGCTACCGCGCACTGTCAGTGCTGCAGTAGAAGTAATTCTTATGCGAAGATATGAACTGCATGTAAAGCACTAGCTTTACAGGGTATCGCGAAATATTTTGATAACCTAATATTGCTAAGATGGCTTTATTTTTGCGTGCTCAATAGCCTTGAGTAACTGAAGCGGAAAGATTGGACTTTGAATTTTTAATATTTATTTACCTTTCAGTGTATCTGCCACCAGCGAGCCAAACTGCGAAAGTGTAAATTGCTCCGAGGTGGAATGTGAACCCACCGACTGCACGTGCGGTTCTTACAAGGGCAGTTGCGGCTGCTGCGACGTCTGTTATAAGGTATTCCAACGTTTACTGCGGTAAAGCAGTGCATGATTTCTCGGCCGTTCCACATAGCTTTCAGCAAAGAAACGAAGTCCTTTGAGATTGATTTTACAAGTCGGCGGCCTAATGCTTCAAATAGCTCAAGAACAGAGAACTGAACGCTGTGTAGGAGGTCGCTGCTGGTTAATTTCCACTAAGTATTTTATTTAGCACGCTTTCGAAGTACAGGATCGTTCTTTTAAGTCCATCACACTGCTTATGCGGCCGCACCCCCTCTCCCTTGCCCATTCTCTAAAAAAATAAAATCTACTAAGCATGAAGAAAACCTATAAAAGTCTGTATAGATTCGAAAGAAGGTTAAATTGATCGAGGGCCCATTTTACAGCGAAACCTCTATTCCTTTTGGTACAAACCGAGAAGACGGCTTTGTGCATGATTTTGAAGTTCAAGCTCAGCCAAGGGTACGCTGCACGTGTGCTTCGTCTACCTAGTCTTTGCGCCATTAGCGTGAGCAGCCCCATGGAGGAAGGAAAAAAGTCACAGTTTCGCCGCAAGGGCGAAGCAATGAATGCGATAGCAAGAAATTGATGCCATACGAAGTGAGGCTCGCCAATGGATACTCTCAGTTTGAACAGCGCTCCTGTTGCAAAGGCGGCCGAAGCAGCGAAGGAAACTAGCGTGCTTCAAGTGTCCAGCTGTGACACTTGATAGTTCGCGCTCATCTTCTGTTTGTTTGTTTAGCGGCGTCCCTTCAGCTCGAGTGACTTTCGTACGCTCCGTAACATGAGCGCGGACATCACGGTGAAAGCGTGAAACATCCCTCTTCCCCTCAGCACGAGAAAACCGCGCGAGCAGACAACGGAAGGGCAAATATAAGAAGAAGCGAGCGAGCTCGCCGATGACTTTTAAATGCGCCCGTTGCGCTACTAGCGCCATCTCGCTGGTAATGAAGAAACTCTTATTATCGCTTGCCGTCTCCGAGTCCATCCAGCGGTAAAGGATGTGTATATAACGCTCGCCGTTAGCTACGTGGAGGATCTGCGTTTCGTGGCGTAGTGGATAGCGCCACTTGCTGCGGAGCAAGAGGTCTCTGGTTCGATTCCGCGCTTCGGAAGCATTTTTCTGAATTATTTTTCTTTGGGGCTTTTATATATATATACATATACATACTTGTACATATACGGTGCATGACGGCGGCGACGGCGACGGCAAAATCCAGCCGAGACTGTCCATATAATTGCCATCGCAATAAAATAAGGAGAGGCCCTGACGTCACATTCGTGAAGCCTCCACATTGCAAACATCCGCATCGCCTCCTAGCGAAGGAGCCTCGAAACATTTCGCGATTTCCGTCGTGTCGTTTGCAAGCGCATGCGCGATTCGAGCCCTTTTTTTTTTTTTCGCCGTGCAAGCGGCGCCGCGGCGCAGTCGATTCACGCATGCTGCTCCTTGTGTGTAGGAAAGCTACGCAATGCCGAGCTGTTGCGTATGGTTGCGTATGCCCGTTGTAAATCGCGTGCACTGAGGAAGGTACCAGGTGTCACTTTTCATGTGTACGTATATGTTCGCTTCATTGCTGATCACTAATGCATGGTATTTGCATGCGAAGCTCTCGGATGTGCGCTCTTTTGCTTCTTACTCATTGTGTCAACTCTGAACACACGTGAACTTTTGTTTTTGCCGTCTGACGCGCCGTACATAACATGCGCCGAAGGCATCGTACGTTTTGCAGCGAAAGCTGTTATGAGATCATTTTACCGGCCGTTTTTGGTGCCGTAGTTGTCCGCCGCCGCCGCCGCCGCCGCCGTCGCCGGTGTCCGTAACCAGTATCGCTCGAAATAAGAAAAAAAAAACGAAATAAGAAAAAAATTCCAGGATGGAACGAGGTTCGAACCTGGGCCCTCTGCGTGAGAGCCCAGTATTCAACCTCTGAGCCATTTTTTTTTCTTTCATGGTATTTATTATAACGCGTATTTGAAATTATCACAAACGCTATGACGTAGTGATGCATTCACTTAGCGACAATAATCGCACAAGCACTGCACAAGCATTCAAAAGCTTACATGCATATAACTGTGCAAGTCCAGAGAAGCAGGAAAAGTCACTCTTCAAAGCTTGTTACACGTGAAGGCTGGTAAGGATGAACACCTCATCAAGATGGGGTGCCAGTCCGGTCTTATGTCAAGTTCTTCGTAAACGTCCTTTAGATGGAGAGCCATACGCATGAAATGCATACTTGAAGCAGCGGTTGGTTCTGCATTACGGTCTTGCATGCGCGTTTTCCACAGACTGTGCAGCCCCATAAGGAAAAACGTGTCAAAGGGCACTTCATCAACAGACGTTGGGAGAAGGTAACGTATAGTATGCGAGTTAATGTTAAAATATTTTTGAACAGTTCGTTGAAGGATGTCCCAAAACAGAATGGCATCTTTGCAGCTAATAAAACAGTGTTCTACTGTCTCTGGTACATCGCAGAGACGACAGTTAACTGAAGAAACAAAAATACCTTTCCTCTGCAACCATGATTTCGCCGGCAGTGTATCAGTATGGAGTTTGTAAAAGAAGGTTTTTGTATCAGGAGAAAGATGCATTTTCCGAACTCGTTTTAGTACATCATGTCCTGGAAGGTGAGAATATAATGAGCGGTAAAGTGGAGGTGGAAAAAGCATGGATAACAAATCCTTGTAGAGTCGCTTGCGTGATACTGTGTATAGATATTCTATGGAAAACCGGACCTTGAGAAACCGTACAGCGATGAAAACTTCCTGCATAAATCCCCACAAACACGGGCGTACAGAGAAATCTGAGGAAACAATCAAGTCAGGTAAAGCATTAACAAACGTAATCTGCAAGAATGATCGAATAATGGGATGCGAACTGTCGCGAAAAAAGTAGAACCGTGAAACAATTTGCCATAGATATAAATGAACTAAACCCAGCCCTCCCTCCTTAACTGGCCTGAATAGGTTGTCCCGTCTCATTGGTTCAAACGTCGAAGACCACACGAAAGTTGCGAAAGTCCGATGAAAGCGCTGTATGTAAGATCGTGCTTGGAACTGCTTTGAAAAAAGGTCTTATACAGGCTTCATGTCGGGAAGGAACCACATTAGCATATGCAATATAGCGTGGTAGAAGAGTAAAATAAGCACCAAGCGTCGCGCAACGCGAATTCTGTAACCAGGCGTCACACAATGCGAATTGCGCAACGAGTAGGTAGTTGAATGCTTCCAACCCATTACAAAGGGCTCTGCCATAATTCTTCATCGTCATCAGGCACAGTACCAACAAAGTGCGCATAATGCCTTACATGCGTTTAGCAGGTACCACGGCTCTCCGTAGAATGACGAAAAACGGCACAGTGCCTGCTGCCCTACTTCTAAAAAATTACAATGATATATAGCGTAGTGGGTTCCTCGCAAGTGCACTTGCATTGGTTGCCAAGGAAGCCCATAAGCGCATGATCCATTTCCTTGGGGTCTTAGTAAAATTACAATGATTTATAGCGTAGTGGGTTCCTCGCAAGTGCACTTGTATTGGTTGCCAAGGAAGCCCATAAGCGCATGATCAATTTCCTCGGGGTCTTAGTAAAGTTCTTCGCCCCCCCCCCCGTCTCTCTCCCACGTCAAGGTATGTTATACAGCATGACGGGAGAGGGAAATAGCGACCGGGCGTCGCCCAATGCAAATTACATAACTGGTGGGCCGTTTAAAGCTTCCAACCCATTACAAGGGGCTGAGCCATAATTCTTCATCGTCATCAGTCGTCGCGTCAACAAAGTGCACATAATGCCTTACAGACGTGTAGCTGGTGCCTCGATTCTCCGCAGAATGACGAATAATGGCTTAGTAGGTGCTTCCCAACTTCACAGAAATTGTGATTTATGGCGTAGTGGGTACCTTTCTAGTGTACTTGTATTGTAGCCCCAAGAGAGCTTACAGCGGGCTCTAGAAACGCCGCTCTTACAGCTTTCGCTGTGACTGTGCTGCGGTTTCAGCGCAGGTCTGGCGTTTTTTCTCTCTCTCTCTCATTGTAATGAAATGTTCTAATGAAAATAATGAAATTGCGTCTCATTTAGAGCCCACTGCTTCCCAACCTCCTGCAATTCTATTTTTTTTTTGTCAGACGTAACCATATGAAGTCAACATATCAACTGATAATGGTGCCAAGGAATACATAATGAGTGTCATTCGTAGTTCTTTTTTTTTTTTGAGGTCTCGTAATGTAGAGAAACGAAAGGTACACACACAGAGAAATAAATGTGGACGAAAAAAGACAAAAAAGTTGCTGTTGGTAGGGACCCCAGACAGCGCTTTGCGCAAAACTACAGATAGCGCCCCCTCTGCTTTCGTAGTATTTATGACACGCTAGTTTCGTAAGTCGGCCAGGGAACAAAGCTTGGGCAAATGAAATCCTCCAACCTAAACTTGTTTCCGCATCAATGGTACAGTGGTTACGGTGCTCGGCTGCTGACCCGAAGGTCGCGGGTCCCATCTCAGCCGCTGCTGTCGCATTTCGATGGAGGCGAAATGCTGGAGCCCCGTGTACTAGGCGATGTCACTGGACGTTAAGGAACACGAGACTGTCGAAACTTCTGTAGCTCTCGACTACGGCTTGCCTGATGATCATATCGTAGTTTTGGCACATGAAACCCCAGATAGTATTATCATCATCATAATCATCATCATCATCATCATCATTATTATTATTATTATTATTATTATTATTATTATTATTATTATTATTATTATTATTATTATTATTATTATTACCTCTACATGTGTTTGCGGTCAATAGCGAAGACTGAAATTTGTTTGGTGGTACATGATGTCCATAATATTCTTCTTTATAGTTATAGTATTTCATACGTTTATCGTTACATTTTAATATCTTTCAGTGTCCCGGAGACGTGTGTATTCCGTTATTTCAAGAAATGTGCAGCAGTGGATACATTTGCGAGATGAACAGTCCCTTCGCCTACTTTTTCGGAGGTAGGGGCGAATGCAAGCCATCCGCATCTTCCTAAGAGGTAGCCAGGAAAATGAAGACAGTCGCTTTTATTTAAGGAATATTGTGCATGCTGCATTAAAGAAAATCAAGTTGAGAACCAGCCGTTTGTAACCCAAAAGCACAAGTAAATTCAAACGGATTTTTCAGAAACCCTTCCGCCACCTTGCGGGATTCCGCAGAACCGATGTGTACGCGCTGCATTTTAGTTGCGACGTGATGGCATTTTTTCGGTCAATATTTTTCTTTCACCCTTCCAAGCCTTTAGCATAGTCACTTCCCTAAGTTGTGGGAAAAGTGGCTTCAATAAAGTGATCTTGAAACGCAGATGCAAGCATAAAAAACCCTTCGTAATTCCAGACACGTTGTGACGAAGAAAAAAAATAATGCCAATGTCGCCCAAGATTTGAGCCCTGACTGTGACCCTGCGTACCACAAAATGTATTGGAGGGTCGAGTATAGATATTAGTCATTAATTTTTTGAGCACACTTCCAAGGCTCAAGGACATATCCGGAACGAGTGGTAGATAACATACGTGTGTACAGTAAAATAAAAAGTACTATTATGGCAAGTAAAAAAATGATGTTAAAGAATGATCATGAACGGCTGCTTATAAGCTGTTAATTGGCGTCGGTGAAGGCAGTGATGGAAGCGGGACGGAGGTTTCATTTACTGCTGGTCTTGGGAATGAAAGATTCACTGTAAGTATTGGTTCGGCAAGATGAAACACCAACTTCGATATTATGGTCTGACCGCCATGGCACACAAAGAGGTGCAGAAAAAAGAACTTTTAGAATAAGATTAATACAATATATTCTGTTGAATAAACAACGACGGAGGCATTTACGACGTAAGGACAGTTAAAGTAAGGTAAGTGTTGCTTTTCACTGATTACATACTGGCATGAAGAGAATAATCGGACTGAATGGAAGGAATCCTACGAAATAGAGGGAGGGTGTGGTATCTTGGACTTGTATACTGATTAGTGAAAGAATAGCATAAAAGTGCCCTTACGAATAATCAAACAGAGAGCGAAGAACTGAAGTACAAATGGGATGCTTCCATGTAGCGTTTATAATAGCTGCCATCGAAGAAAGTAGATGTTACTCGATTGCAGGTGAAATTATTGCACAACTGTTAAGTAGTGACGTTAGCAGTTTTCCTTCCTTATTTGTTAGGTATTTTATGGGACACTCAGATTTTATGCCCCTGACGACCGAGTATGTATAGAATTTCGTAGATTACTCTAAAATAATGCAAAAAAAGTTATTAATGAGGCTATCATACTGAGGGTAAACGAAAACGTAGAATCAAGTGAACACAAGCACTTTGCGATGTGATGTTCGAACTTGTTCTAAAGTAGGAGCTTATTTAGGGCTGCCTTGACCGATTAATGGATTTATTTTATGAGATTTAAAATATTGGAAAGTACTGTATTGCTAGCTTCTGTGGAAAAGCTGAGTTGTTCAGTGATCAAATGATGACGTGAGATAGCATAAAACATTACAGCAGTGAAACGCTTTTCATAAACTCCTTAAAAAGGTAACAAAAATGAAGAACATGAACCAGCACGTCCTACAGTTATTGTAACTGATATGCCAGTGAATCATATCATTTTATTTTTGCGGAGTAAGAAATGTCAGTTTCGCGGCAAGGACGCAGAAATGAATGTTATAGCAATAAACTGGAAGTCATACGAACTAAGGTGAGCAGCTAACTCTTAGCCAGGGTTGCCGTTGCTTGGATTTGAGTAGTCAGAACTCAAGCTAAAAGTAGCCAAAGTAGCCATACCATTAATTGTATCGCCGAATTTGTAGCCAGATTGAACAGAAGCGATATTGTCAGCAGGTTTTTTTTATTTTTGAACAATAAATTGTCCAGTCTTGAATAACAAAAGTCAATAAAATAAGAACATAGCTTTCCCCTTTGCTTGGTCTTTAAGTCATAAATAAGTTGCCAATAAAATAATTATAATAAATTGAGAATGACGGAAGAATTGGAAGAATGACGAAAAAATGGCGAATTGAGAATGACGGAAGCCGACTGAGCGCACGCGCTTATATAGACATGAAATGGGCTACGAAGAGGAGAGAGTGGGTTACAAGCTGTATTTGGCTGCGGTGGCTGCGGCGCGGCTGCATCACATGGGAGGAGATGCTGCGCCGCGGCTGCAGCGCGGGGGAGGAGAGAAGGCGACCGAACACCAGCGTAAAGGAGCAGAGTGGGAGAGAGAGTAGGCGCATGCGCAGTGGAGCGCGGACGCCACCACCGCCGCCGGACACAGCCACGAGCAAAAGCTGCTTCACATCTAAAAACACGCTGAATCTAAACAGGTCGCGTTAGCATGGTGAAGAACGTGCCGTCTGTGGCCTAATCCATTCGCGCCGCGCGTTGCAGAGCGAGGGGTCGTAAGTTCGACTCCCGCTGACGGAACTTTTCTTGCGATAGCAATTATATGGACAGTCTCGGCTGAATTTTGCCGTCGCCGTCATGCACCGTATATGTATGAGTATGTATATATATATATAAAATCCACAAAGAAAAATAATTCAGAAAAATGCTTCCGAAGCGCGGAATCGAACCAGGGACCTCTTGCTCCGCAGCGAGTGGCGCTAACCGCTACGCCACGAAACGCAGATCCTCCACGTAGCTAACGGCGAGCGTTATATACATACCCTTTACCGCTGGACGGACTCAAAGACGGCTGGCACTTGTAAGCGTTTCTTCATTATCAGCGAAATGGCGCTAGGAGCACGACGGGCGCATTTAAAAGTCGTCGGCGAGCTCGATCGCTTCTTCCTATATTTGCGGAGGTAGAACCTTGCCCTTCCGCTGTCTGCTCGCGCGGTTTTCTGGTGGTGAGGGGAAGAGGGTTGTTTCAAGCTTTCAGCATGGTGTCCGCGCTCATGTTACGGAGCGTAGGATAGTCACTCGAGCTCAAGGGACGCCGCTAAACGAACAAACAGACGATGAGCGCGAACTATCAAGTGTCACAGCTCGACATTTGAAGCACGCTAGTTTCCTTCGCTGCTTCGGCCGCCTTTGCAACAGGAGCGCTGTTCAAACTGAGAGTATCCATTGACGAGCCTCACTTCGTATAGCATTAGTTTCTTACTATCGCATTCATTGCTTCGCCCTTGCGGCGAAACTGTGACTTTTTTTCTTCTAGTTTTTGCTTTGCCATCTGTTAGTCTTTATATTTTACAACGTCATATCCGTGACGGACATACGTCAGTGGAGCCTTGGTAGACCCAGCATAAAACACTTTCGTGTTTATTGCTTACTGTGCAAAAACAGAAGTTAAACGTAGCCAGAAATTAGCCATGGTGCCAGCCTGATTTTTTTGTCGCCAGACGGGGTCTAAAAGAAGCCAATTTGGCGCAAAGTAGCCACCAACGGCAACCCTGCTTTTAGCATTCGACCAGGCTTAAAAAACGCTAGGTGTGGAAACGCGGCCGCTGCAGCTAGCGAAGAGACCGTGTGGTCTATCGCTTGAACACAATCTGATGACGAGAACACAGCACGTAGTAAGCTGTGAGCCGTGTGCTGATCGCTGTCGACATAGGGTGCGCGCGACCGA